>NC_136270.1:8915060-9060060 GCF_964187855.1 Myxine glutinosa | reverse complement strand
TTGCAATTATAAAAGAACTTGCATCAATGTACTGTACAGCTATATATATACGTACAAATATTTTTCTAATACGTAAGGACTAAGGATGGGTCTCAAAAGTGTGTTTAAGAGTGTAGAAAGGGTTTATAAGAGCGCGGGAAAGGTTTATAAGAGTATGGGGAGGGTTTTTAAAGGCTTAAAATATATAAAAATAATAAAATTAATATATGGTTTCTACTTCGCGGATTTTCACCTATCGCGGGGGGTTCTGGAACGTAACCCCCGCGATAAACAAGGGATGACTGTATATATATATTGTTGTGGATATGAGAATGGTGTTTTTTATTGTTTTATTGTGGACCCTCCTTCCTCCATTTGTTGTTGTATAAAGGTCAAAAGTCGTGCCCGTAGTTATTTCACAATCACCCACGTAGCCAATAATAGATTTCCTCCTTGTTGACAGTTATTTCCTTATTCTGTGTAGTAGGGTAAGGCCTTGTCTTCCATTAATTTGACACTCCATTGCACTGCATTAAATAAGGTAGATCCCTCCGACATGGCATCTTCAAAGTGCCAGGTTTGACAGGTTTGCTGAATTGCCAACTGCATTTGGGCGGTTTTCTTCATTCGCCATTGCTGCCCTTTGGCTGCGGCTAGCTCGAATCGCCCCAAAACCACCATTAGCCACGAGGTAAGGTCGGGGAAGAAAGGCGTATCTCCACCTCGTCATAGAGGGGAGGAGTGAACCAGCCCTTGCCGACCAACCGAGAACGAGGGGTTGGCTTTTGAGGGCGGAGAGAGAACGTTTGGGGGAGGTTCGCAAAAGGGTCAAGGGTGGGGCTTATATAACCCGCGGGAGACGCCCCCCAAGGGAGTAGAGGAGGGAGGAGATCAGATGACAGACAAGCCTGAAGAGAGTCCTGCGAGTTTGTGAGAGAGGGAGAGAGAACCCGTCACGCCAGAACCCCCACCAGCATCGCTGGCTCCACCAGGCAGCTCCGACCCGTTACCCCGCGCACACCACAGGATCGGTGGCATCGGCGGCCATCGAGGTCCAGCCCGACGTCCCGTGAGGGATCAAGCTCCAGCCAGCTCCGTGCCTTCCTCCCCTTCTCTGCCGTCCCAACCATTCCAGTCCTTCCATTCCTGCCTGCAAATTCCCCATTCGTGTGAGTCCGTCTTTTGTTTGTTCTGTCCAGGGTATTAATTAAGACTGTAATAGGTAAGCTAGAATTTTCACTGTGTCCTTCTGGTCCGTCCCTCTTTCTGTCTTTATTTTATTATCTTTCCTTCTTCCTTGGTTTCTTTGGTCCTGTAAATAGTAATAAATTATATTCGTATTTCAAACCCTCTTTGTCTTCCTCTTCTTCACATCCGCGTCATCTTTGTCTTTTCCAAATTGAATATCTGTGGCACGATTTGGCCAACGTTCAGAATCGGGTCTAGTCATTGTAAACGGTTCGGGCCGCGGCGCCATCCGCTCGGCAAATTAACATCTTATCCGCGGTCAGTAACAATTGGTGCCAGGAGCGAGATGCGGACCTGAAGCGCTTCGTGCGCTCAAATTACGAGTAGGCCGAAATTTGTTTTATAAAATCTTAAATTGAACATCGTGCCATGGATAGTCAAGGCGGCGGGATGCCGGTGGGGGCATTAGAAGAGGGGTTAGGGGTAACCCAGGACCAGAGGGAAGAAATGGAGGAGAATAATGAGGAGGTGGTTGAGGAGGTGTCAGGTGCACAAAATGGCGCCCTCGCGCACGTGATTGCAGCGGCACCAAATTTAGCGGTGCCCGTGACCGTAGCAGCACCGGTGGATTTGAACCTTTTTATGATGCAAATGGAGGCCCTTATGGCCAAAAATAGTGAGCAGCTGGGAGACCAAATTAAAGGGATGGAAAGCAGAATGAGGGACGAAAGGAGGGCTCAGAGAGAAAAACTGGGAAATCTAATTGAAGGGTGTTGTAATAGAATAAAAGGGGACAAATTGAAGGACATAACTGCCCAGGCCAAAGAAGTAAATGAGGGACTGGTGAGGGACTGGCGAGGGACAAGGCCAGGTATGAGGCAAAGCGGGTGGAAGGGGACAGAGACCGCAGGTTGGGCGAGCAGTTCCCACGGGTGCACGAGGAGGTAACGCGACTCGAGGAGCACTGGTTGGGCTAAGTGGAGAAAAGCACTGGTAACTGGACCGGGGTAGAAATCGCGACCCAGGGTAAGGGGCAGCCGGCGACCGCTGAGGTAGCAGAGGGAATTTTAATAAAGCCAGCGGTCGTCGAGGTGAATAAAGAAAAAGTGCTGGGAATTGAAATTGAAGAGACCGGGGGCTTAGAAAAGCACTCGCGGCAGGGAGGAATGGAAAATGTGCAAAGTCCGTGCTCACATCACGATGCTGTGTTCATTAATCCTTATAAAGCTTTGCAGGTATTGGTGCAGGGAGGAAGAAGAACCCCGAAGGTGAGACGGGCTGTATGTGGTGCCGGGAGATTTTATAAGCGGGGGTTTGGCGCGAAGGGAATTGTCACGCGATTGGGGTCAATATGGCACCTGGGCGTTGGTGAAGGGTCCCATGTGAGTGGAAATGGCGCGCGTGTGAGGAAAAAGTGTGCGTCGGCGAGTGGGTGTGTTATAAAGTGTGGGAGTGAAACCGAGTGCGAGCGAGAATGCACGTCGGGGTGTACGGAGTGTGACACGAGGAGTGAGTTGGTGGTGGAGCGGGTGCGAGGATGCACGTATGGGATGAACGGCGAGGGTGTGCGAGAAAGCACACCTGAGTTGGTTGTGGCGCGAGTGTGAGGGAGCACATCAGAGCGCGGTAGTGGGTGGATGCAAGAGTGCACGCCCATGGTGAGTGGTACAGAGTACGTACCGAGGGAGAGTGCGCAAGACGGTGTGTGAGGTGTGTTAAGGGAGTGTGCGAACGGCGAGTGTGCGCGAGAGGTGTGGTGTGTAACAGGGAGTGCGTTGGTGGAATGGACGGAGTGTGTGGAATGTACGGACGGCGTTGGAACGCCGGGCTTTGTGAGTGTGAAACGAATCGCGTGGTGTGAGCATGCAAGTGAAGCATCGACGTTGACCGGGTTAGCAGCTAGGGCGACGGATAGCGGGCGCTCGGTGAGCGGCACGCTTTGTTGGATGCTGAGCTGCGCGCGGATCGATGCTGCGTCATCCCGCTTCAGAGCGTCGCGCACGATTCGGGCCTGGCCCCGCCCCGCACGGTCGAGTCCGGGCCTTGTCGGGCGAGGCGACCGGTCCGGTTCAAGGGTGAGTGGGAGGAAGCGGAACGGTGCCCCCTAGCGGGGGCGGGGTTCCGACCGGGCGAGATTGAGTCATCGGGCCCGGGACCGCAAGGTTCCGAGCCGCGATGATGCGTGGAACCTCGGCCCGAGCATGCCTCCTCCCCAGAGTCGTGAATGCCGGACGGATCCCACTGCAGGCGACCAAACCACCCGAATTCATTGCTCGGCTTTGCGAAGCCGAGTTTTAATGATGTGACGACGCACCGAGGCTCAGATAAAGCGGACTGTGATGATGATGATAGTGTTTTTGATCCGAAATTTAGAAAAGAATAGAATTGGCAGATAATTGGCAAATTTTTGATTGATTGCAATTGGATGAGCCAAATTTATAGTGAAATATGCCCGAGGTGGTGGGATGGCAACTCTGCCATCCCTCACAACGGGGGCAAAGGAGCAATAGTTTTATGGGGTTTGGCAGTAAAAACTAGCCCGGGAGGGTTAGGATATCGTGTGTAGGGACCTAGAGATTGACAATAGGTAACGGTAAGGTTTAGGTAGTGACAATGATACCTGTAGTGGGGACGCAGGTAGATTAGTTTGGATTATAATGACGAGGGAGCGCAATAAAGTAAGGGACGACTGGGATGCGCGAGTTTCAGAGGGGAGTAGTTAGATGAGATGATGCCGTGTGTTTGAGGATTGGAAGTGTATTGAGCAGGGTATGAGTAAATGATTGTGAGTGTGAGTTGTAGTGAGATTGCACAGGTGTGCAACTGAACAGGTGGATGGAGCAGTGTATGAGGGAGTGATGGTGATGTGTATGGTGTTGACCAAATGGTCCAGGAAGGAAGGAGTGTGCAGGTGGCACCAGGTGTGATTGCACAGGTGTGCAACAACAGGTGTATGGAATAAATGGTCTGGAGTATATGGAGTATTGGAATGGATGGTCGTGGAGTGAGTATGGTGGAAACTGTGGAGTGGAGTGGATGGTGCGAAGGTGTGGATGGGGGAAAGGAGGATGGACCCCATCACGAATACCCGGGGAGGGTAGTGTAAGAGTTAGGTAGAGGGTACAGGTAAATTGTGGTTGGATATTGGCATCTGTGGTGCGGGTAGTGTTACGTGGTCCTCCCGGTAACTACCTGGTCTTGGTGACCCCCGGACCGTGGGAGGACCCCGCCAGAAAGATATCTGATTTATACGCTTCCGTAGCGCAATCAATATGAAAGACACAATAATTCAAGTCAATAAGAAACCCCACACCAAGGATCCGGATTACTTAATAATATATTCTCCATCCATCATCAGCAATCAACAATCCATCAACAATCTTACTAAGATGGCCATCTCATATATTTCCCCCCTTTCCCCACTCACGACCCCTCAATGGTCACTGTCCCTCACAATGTCTCTGGGCCCCTCCAGACCAAGGTGAAGGTCGACTTCTCCGCACACGGGCGGTTGAACGAACCCCTGGCTGACGTGTTCCAAACGTGCACGTCGCGTACCGGGAACAGCTGCTGCAGCGCACACCTCCTTGCAAAGCAAAGCGGGCAAAGCAAAGCGCGGCTTGCAAAGCACGCGAGGCCCAAGGTGCGACCCATACGCGTCCTTGTAGACGTTGAGGCGAACTGTGCCGGACGCTTGGTTCCGTGCACGAACCCACGGCAACTTGACGTGTAATCGGTAATTACCCCGCGCAGGTAACTCCTTTCGCCAGACGGGCTTTCAAACGCAGCGTCCCCCACGCTGCTCAATATCGACACCGCTCGCGTCGGAGCTGGGCGAGGAAGAAGAAGATCGCCGCTTCTCCCGGACCTCATGTCTTTTTCTTCTTCCGGTTCACTATCCCGTTTCCGGTCTCCTGTTATCCGGAGCCTCTCTAACCCTTTAACCACAACAACCTTTAATAGAATAAACATTAATAAGCAATGACATGAATAGTAACTCCTCTAAATCCGGGATCCGTAACAGTAGTTGCACAGGAGTGTAGTGATGGGTGCATTAGTGTCGTGGAAATGGCTGGGCGTGTAGCCTGTTAGTGTGTGTGTAGTTAAATGAGCACTCCACCACTGTGAGGATGTCGGCCAGGTGAGGCCGCAGGTGGGCTCTGGGAGCCGGTAGAGTTGTGGTGGATGGGGTCCGAGGATCCGGAGGACGGACCCGGGTAGCCCAGTGCCAGAGGGCACCGAGGGGTGACAGAGCCAGGAGGGGCCTTCCCCAGTTAGATAGGTTAGGGTGAGGAGCTAGGTATGCTCGGGTGGCAACTACAGTGGTGGAGGTGTGCAGGTGGGTAGACCTGCTGGGAGAGCTACACGACTCAGCCCGGAAATTGTGCAAGGGCACCGGGAGATGAATCGGGGGAGTAAGACCCTAAATTGAGAAGCACCACAGTTTGGTCAATGGGAATTGGTTTTTAGAACCCATAGTGTAAGTTGGCCAATGGATTGGCAGGGAAAGACCCCGGGTAGTGTAAAGTGTGTTAATGTCAGTTAGAGGATAGTTAGGATGGAAATCTCCTCGCACCATCTACATCCACTCACCTGAGGTAATGATGGTACTCCACACCATGCCATGGTTTGTTGGTTTTTATTATTTTGGTGCAAATGTTTGGATTGTGAGCCGCATCATGACGTGGGTGTGACATTGTGCTGATGTTCCATCTCTTCCTCCTTATGAGGATTGATGATGAATTGAGTGATGGCAAATTTTGGTTAGAGGGATTGTGGTGACGAATTTGGTGTAGGAGAAATATGGGGGAGACGTGACAGTAGTGACGAATTTGTAAAGGTGTAGATTGTTGTAAATATGGGGTAAGGGCAAGGGTAGAGTAGGTGACAAGGGGGGGGGGTGACGTACGGTAGGGACGAGCTTTTCTCCGCTCCGTCTCCATAAGCACCTTGCCTTGCATTGCCTTTATTGATGTGTACCCTTGTGACCTTACCCCTCGCTCATCTGTCTTTTCCCCCCTTGTCTCCCACATGAGGACTGTGCGCCACTGGGCGCCGAGGGGAGCGTGCGTGAGTCCGCCATTGGGCGCCCGAAACTCTCGCAACCACAGCTGTCTGCATCGATGCACCACCTTATGGACCACATGTCTGTGGCTGAGCACCACTTATGGACCCCATGTGTTGGGGCATGGCCCCTCTGCTGGAACCGGCCATGAAGGCCCGAGATCTTCCTGGCGGACCTTGGCCACAGGGCACCTATGCCCCACAGGTGAACCACACTAGTCGGCCCTGTGGGCCATAAATAAATAAAAACGGACACGTTTGGTGCATTTTATTTTATGTGCAAATAGGCCGCCAGCAAAGAAGATGACAACACCTGGAAGATAGCAAAAGCCAGCAAAGGGAGCCGAAGAGCAAGACACCACCAAGGGTTTGTTGGTTTATTTTTATTAAGAACTGTGGTGACTGTGCACCGATTGGTGCTTGAGGGTGCTTTGGTGCGTTGTTGGGTGCTTCATGGTGCATCGATGCAGGGCAGACTGTTTCCTCTCCCCCAAAAAAACAATCACAGGTCCTGGGTTAGCATTGTAAATAAAAGTAGAGTCATTGTAAATAATGCGCCCCCACCGTAAATGTATAGTTTGAAGACAATTCCGCAATTCGGTTAGCTCTGGGCGTGAGTCTGTTAGGTAGGGTGCAATGGAGTAGCAGGACATATTTATTTGTGTTTTAAAACTGTCACACTCAGGGTCAGGTTAAATGTAGAGGGAACTACACCTCCGTGCCACACTAAAAGTAAAAGTAATAGGCCCGGGACGTGCCTAAGAGGAGGAGGGTGCAGTGTTGTGGATATGAGAATGGTGTTTTTTTATTGTTTTATTGTGGACCCTCCTTCCTCCATTTGTTGTTGTATAAAGGTCAAAGGTCGTGCCCGTAGTTATTTCACAAGCACCCACGTAGCCAATAATAGATTTCCTCCTTGTTGACAGTTATTTCCTTATTCTGTGTAGTAGGGTAAGGCCTTGTCTTCCATTAATTTGACACTCCATTGCACTGCATTAAATAAGGTAGATCCCTCCGACATGGCATCTTCAAATTGCCAGGTTTGCCAGGTTTGCTGCAATTGCCAACTGCATTTGAGTGGTTTTCTTCATTCGCCATTGCTGCCCTTTGGCTGGGGCTAGCTCGAATCGCCCCAAAACCACCATTAGCCACGAGGTAAGGTCGGGGAAGAAAGGCGTGTCTCCACCTAGTCATAGAGGGGAGGAGTGAACCAGCCCTTGCCGACCAACCGAGAACGAGGGGTTGGCTTTAGAGGGCGGAGAGAGAACGTTTGGGGGAGGTTCGCAAAAGGGTCCAGGGTGGGGCTTATATAACCCGTGGGAGACGCCCCCCAAGGGAGTAGAGGAGGGAGGAGATCAGATGACAGACAAGCCTGAAGAGAGTCCTGCGAGTTTGTGAGAGAGGGAGAGAGAACCCGTCACGCCAGACCCCCCACCAGCAGCGTTGGCTCCACCAGGCAGCTCCGACCCGTTACCCCGCGCACACCACAGGATCGGTGGCATCGGCGGCCATCGAGGTCCAGCCTGACGTCCCATGAGGGATCAAGCTCCAGCCAGCTCCGTGCCTTCCTCCCCTTCTCTGCCGTCCCAAACCATTCCAGTCCTTCCATTCCTGCCTGTAAATTCCCCATTCGTGTGAGTCCGTCTTTTGTTTGTTCTGTCCTGGGTATTAATTAAGACTGTAATAGGTAAGCTAGAATTTTCACTGTGTCCTTCTGGTCCGTCCCTCTTTCTGTCTTTATTTTATTATCTTTCCTTCTTCCTTGGTTTCTTTGGTCCTGTAAATAGTAATAAATTATATTCGTATTTCAAACCCGCTTTGTCTTCTTCTTCTTCACATCCGCGTCGTCTTTGTCTTTTCCAAATTGAATATCTGTGGCACGATTTGGCCAACGTTCAGAATCGGGTCTAGTCATTGTAAACGGTTCGGGCCGCGGCGCCATCCGCTCGGCAAATTAACATCTTATCCGCGGTCCGTAACAATATATATAAACGTAACATAAATAACGCTCACAGAAGAAGTGTTGGACTTTCCACTAGCTTTTGGCCCTCTCATGCAGAAATGTACCAGAGAAACTGCGTCACCAAGCATATAAATTGTTACCTCGGTTGCTGTCACTTGAGTATATATTCTCACTTTAGGTTTGCGATGTATCCATTTAGCTTAATTCGTTTAAGTTACCACCATCACTTGAAGCAATTAATCATGTTGTTTATTTTTCATCGATTTATTTGAATTATGCTACGTTTTGTTTTGATTCAACGGGTGATTTAACAGTTGTTTTGATGTAACATCCCAAGGTGTGGTTTCAGTTGGTTCAACGGTTTTGGTTTTTGATTTACGGTTTAAATTTGAATGGCAAGAATTGTTCTAGAATGGCATTGATTTGGGGTTTGGTGTCCCCACCCCCTTTTTCCCTTATATAAGGGAGGGTATAGAGTTGTTTTACGTTACTCTTCAGAAAGGTCAGTGGATGCACGTTTATCTGTGTTGGTGATCGAAACGTGAGCAGTTCTTTATTTGCTCATTAAAGGTTGGAGAACTAAAAATGGATTCATTACATATATGTGTATATATATATTGTTACAGACGCGGTTTTAGATGTTATATTGACCGAGCGGTGGTGTATTACCGCGTCCGAACAGTTACTCCCCGATTAGAACCCGATTCCACCCGACGTTGACCAGATCGCACCGCAGATATTCAATCGGGAAACCTCTAAAGCGACCGAAAGAGAATGAAAAGAGAAGAAGACAGAGTACGGAGGAAGAACAGATTTATTATACACACACAAGCAATGGATGGAAGAAGCAGTCACACAGCGAATCGTTAACTTACACTATTCATTTTACTTAACCCCAAGACAACGAGTAGGACAGACGACGTTCACACTTACACAGGGGATATTGCAGGCAGGTAGGGCTTGAGGTGGATTGCTGGAGAGGGAGGCAAGGTCGGAGGCAGCAGCTCTCAATTCCTCGCGGTTTTGGCGGGAAAACCCTCCGTCGCGTATCCGCTGCTGTAGACGTCACGCGCTGGCTCGGCACACCTGCTCCTCTCCTTCTGGTGGAGCCGTCTCCCTCCTTTCAGCGCGTCTCTCCAAAGCTGGTTCCCTTTCCGAGTACCTCTCCTCTTTGGCTTGGAGCGTTTCGCATCTCACCGCTCCTCTTGGTGTCGCCTCTTCGCTCATCTCCCAGGTCATCTGGTGAAGCAGTCCCTTACAGTCGCTTTTATCACTCGGGGCGGAATCAAGCCGCCGGCTCCGAGGGCACGCCTACCGGGTCGCTCACCGCGGTGCTGATTGGCTGTTAGGGCTGGCTCACTCCTCCCCTCTATGACGAGGTGGAGACACGCCTTTCTTCTCCGAGGTTAGCACATGGGCAATGGCGGCTTGCGGGATTGAACACCACTCGCCCCCCCTTTTGAAAGGAACTTTGGAGAGCGGAGATGTTTGGGGAAATTGCAAGGGCCTACGCTTATTTTGTTTGATACAATGCAAAGTCAATCTAGTGGGAAACACATATTTAGCCTACATAGAATAAGGAAATACACTATTTAAAAAGATATATCGTGACCTGCGTGTAAGTTTCATGGAATTAACTAGGAGGACGGCTGCGACCATTATTTACATTACCAGGGTGTTACCATACTTTTGTAACGTTCACATTGTAACGTTTTCACATTCGTTACACTTCCTCCAAAATTGTTACACTTCTCAAAAAAACCGTTACACTTCTCAAAACCGTTACACTGCACCCTCCTTTCTTCAGGCCCGTACTCGGGCCTACTAAACTTTAACTTAGTGTGACACGTAGGTGTAATTCCCTCTACAATTAACCTGACCCTGAGTGTGACAATCTTAAAACACCAATAAGTATGTCCCCCTATTGCATTGCACCCTGTCTAACAGACTCAAGCCCACAGCTAACCGAATTACGGAATTATTCTCAAACTATACATTTACGGTGGGGAGCATTATTTACAATGACGTGATTTTTTATTTACAACGCAACCCAGGACCTGTGTTTTTTTTTTTTCTCTTAGGGAACAAGAAAAAGAAATTCCTGTTGGGAGGGAGGAGACAGCACGCATTGCATCGATGCACCAGTACCAATACCACCAAAGCACCCAAAAGCACCAAAAGCACCACAAGCACCACAAGCACCACTCGGTGCGCAGTCACCATGGTTCTTAATAAACACAACAAAACAACTGGTGGTGGTCTTCACTTTCTCTGCTGGGCCGATGTTCTTCCCGACGTCTTCTGGCTTCATGCGGCCTATTTGGACATAATAAAAAGCACAACTTGTGTTCGTTTTTATTTAGGGCCTCAGGGGCCAACTAAGGGTGGTCCACCTGTTTGGCATAGGTGCCACCTTACTGAGGTCCGCAAGCAAGATTCCCTGGCCACTATGGCCGGTCTCCAACAGAGGTGCCCTGCCCCAGAACCTGGGGTCCATCAAGTGGTACTTGGCCGCAGAACAGCGGTCCATAAAGTGGTACATCAACGCAATGCATGCTGGTTCTGGGAATCTCGGGCGCACAATGGCCACCTCACGCACGCTCCCCTCGGCACCCAATGGCGCACAGGTCATGTGGGAGACAAAAGAAAGACAATTGAGCGAGGGGTAAGGTCACAAGGGTACACGTCAATAAGGCAATGCAAGGCGAAATGCGTACGGAGGGCGAAGTGAGAAAGCTCGTCCCTACCGTACGTCACCCCCCTGTCACCTACACTACCCTTGCCCTTACCCCATATTTACAAAATCTACCCATTTACAAATTCGTCACTACTGTCACGTCTTCCCCATATTTCCTCAATTACAAATTCGTCACCACAATCCCTCCAACCAAAATTTGCCATCACCCAATTTGTCATCAATCCTCATAAGGAGGCAGAGATGGAACATCAAAGCACAATGTCACACCCACGTCATGATGCGTCTCACAATCCAAACATTTGCATCATAAAAATAATCAAAACATGGCATGGTGTGGAGTACCTGTCACCTCAGGTGAGTGGATGCAGATGGTGTGAGGAGATCCTTCATCCTAACTATTTTCTAAATGACTTTAACACACTTTACACTACCCGGGGTCTTTCCCTGCCAATCCATTGGCCAACTTACTCTATGGGTTCTAATAACCAATTCCCATTGACCAAACTGTGGTGCTTCTCAATTTGGGGTCTCACTCCCCCGATTCATCTCCCGGTGCCTCGCACAATTTCTGGGCTGCGACGTGTAGCTCTCCCAGCAGGTCTACCCACCTGCACACCTCCACCACTGCAGTTGCCACCCGAGCTTACCTAGCTCCTCACCCTAACCTAACTAACTGGGGAAGGCCCTCTCCCGGCTCTGTCACCCCTTGGTGCCCTCTGGCACTGGGCTACCCGGGTCCGTCCTCCGGATCCTCGGGCCCCATCCACAACAACTACTACCGGCTCCCAGAGCCCACCTGCGGCCTCACCTGGCCGACATCCTCACAGTGGTGGAGCGCCCAACCAACTACACACACTAACAGGCTACACGCCCAGCCATTTCCACAACACTAATGCACCCATCCAAAGACCATTCTTTCACCCGCACCACAGATGCCAATATCCAACCACAATTTACCTGTACCCTCTACCTAACACTTACACTACCCGCCCCGGGTATCCGTGATGGGGGTCCACTCTTCCCCCATTCACACCTTCGCACCATCCACTCCACTCCACAATTTCCACCATACTCACTCCACGACCATCCATTCCAATACTCCATTTATTCCACACTACCATTTATTCCACACAGCCACATACACCTGTTGTTGCACACCTGTGCCCTCACACCTGGTGCCACCTGCACCCTCCTTTCTTCCTGGACCATTTGGTCATCACAATACCCATCATCATCACTCACTCATACACTGCTCCACACCTGTTCAGTTGCACACCTGTGCAATCACACCTGTTCAATCACACCTGTTCAATCTTCAAACACACGGCATCATCTCAGCTAACTACTCCCCTCTGAAACTTGCGCTTCCCAGTCGTCCCTTTAAACTATTGCGCTCCCTCGTCATTATCATCCACACTAATCTACCTGCGTCCCCACTACAGGTATCAGTCACTAACTAAACTTAACGTTACCTAATGTCATCTTCGCTAGATCCCTACACACGATATAACCTAACCCACCCGGGCTAGTTTTCACTGCCATCAACCCCATAAACTATAGCGCATTTGCCCCACGTGAGGGATGGTGGATTTGCCATCCCACCACATCGGGGGTCTCTCCCTATAAATTTTGTTCGTCCAAATTCAATAAACCAAAAATTTGCCATTTACTGCTAATCACCATACCATCATCAAATTTTGCTTTTTTCTAATTTCGGGGCCAAAACACTATCCTCATCACCCGTCTACTTATTACATCCTCTCGGTGCGTCAATTCACGTCTACAGCCCGGCTTCGTACAGCCGAGCAATGAACGCGGGTTCTTTGGTGCCGGCGGCTGGATGCGTCCGGCACTCGGTGCAGGGACGGGGGCTTACCCGTGCCGAGATCCCACGCACCACCTCGGCGCGGAGCCATCCAATGTCCCGATCTCGACCTGCCGGCACGTCTCAATAGAAAGTGGTCGCCATGACGACCCTTCCTATCGGGCTGCCCGCTCCGCCTAGTGGAGCCCGGACGCGGCCGTTCCAAGCGAGGCACAGCGTGGATCGCGTACGGCGGTTCTTTCGAAACCGCCGTGGTTCGGATCCCCGCTGGTCCTCGCGGCACGCGAAGCTGCCCGACGCGCACCGAGGGCCCGATTCGGCTATAAGTCGTTCTAACCTCTAACCCGGTTACCGTTGATGCTTCACCTGCACGCTTACATGCATACGCTACCCCTTTCTTGCTCATACCTCCAGCTGTTCCCATGCTCCTCGTACCTTTCCTTACACACCCAGGTACACTCATTCCACTCCCAGCCTTGGTCACACACCTGACCACCGAACACCTTGGCACACATTCGTCGCTCGCACACCTCACCAACACACCTCTTCGCGCCCCCTCCTCGGTCACATCCTCTGTGACAATCACAGGTGTGCTCTCACTCGCACACCCAACCACGTGCCTCACTACCAATTCCAGCGTGCATTCCCACTCACGCTCTACCATTCCAGGTGTGCATCCTTCCATTCCAGGTGTACATCCTCGCTCACCTGTCACAACCAACTCACGCTCCTTGTCACTCTCACTACTCTCACCACCACTCTTGACAACGCACTCACCCTTACTCCCGACAGCGCACTCTTTCCTCATGCACCTGTCCGTTACACACCTTTCTCGTGCACACTCTTGCGCACACTCTCCCGTTACACCCTCTGTAACACTCACCACAGGCGTGCATTCTCCTTCACTCTTGACAGCGCACCCTTTCCCCATGCACCTGTCCGTTACACACCTTTCTCGTGCATCCTCTCGCGCACACTCTTTCGTTACTTCCTCCGTAACACTTACCACACCGCGCTTCCCTGTGCTCCCTCGCACACGCGCTTCGACCAACTCACTCTTGACGGCACACTCACTCCTCGGCGTGCACTTTTTCCTCACACACCCCATGGTCGGACATTCTCGCACACCTCGTTTTTCGCACACCAGACCTGTCGCACACTTCACCAACGGCCTTTCACGAACACCCGGATCCAAACCAATCCCCAAGCCGACTGAAGCTTTCCTCACATCATATACATTGCCACTCACCTCCGTACCTCGTCGTCGCACCTCCTTTGCCACGTGCAAACTCTTTATTCGGTTAGTGAGCATCACATCATGAGTTGAGCACCGACCTTGCACATATTCCATCACCTCCTCTTGGATTTCTCTTTTAGTTTCTGTCCGTCCCTTCTTAATTTCACTCACCTCTTCTTCCACTTCCTCTAGTTTTTGTTTAACCTCTTTTATTTCTCGGTGCGTCTCTTCAAGTTCGTCCTCTAAGGCTACCGTGACCGTCTCTATGTGCATCCTCACCTGCCGGTCCTTTGTCTCCATTATCTCTGTCACCTCGTCCACCCTCATTGTCAGTTCCTCACGTACCATCTGACATTGCCTCTGCGTCGCTATTAATTCGTTTTTAATTTCTTTTTGTGTCGCCTTTAACCCTCCTAGTACCGCAGTGTTCTTTTGAACCTGCTCCACTAGTTCTTTTTGTCCCTCCGTCAGCTGTTCCACCTCCTCCGTCAGATCTTCTATTCCCCCTTGTAACTTTGCCGTATTATTTCTCACCTCTTTCTCCATACGCTTCTCACCTCGCTTTACCTCCTCGCGTAGCCCCGAAACCTCCTCACCTACACCTCGTCGTATCTCCTCCTTCATCTCCTCCCTTTCTTTTGTAGATGCCGCCCTCATCTGTCCCAATTCATCCCTCTGAGCATCCAGTTTGGTTTCTACCCCGATTTTTACCTCCTCTATCTGCTCTCCCATTTGTTTAATTTCTCTGGCGGATTGCTCCCCTATCTCCCGCAATTTGTCCTCCATCCTATTTTCTAACCCCATTAACCCATTTTTCACCCCCTCTAACTGATTCTCCTGGGCAGCCATTCTATTTTCCACCCCCGTTAACCCATTCTTTACCTCTTTTATCCCGTTGTCTAACCCCTCAAAAATTTTGTCTAACTTCCCAAATTTCTTGTCTAACCCCTCACCGGTACCCCTCGCTTCGTCCCTCATTACCCCCATTTGGTTTCCCATTACCCCCATTTTTGCTTCTAGCCTCTCCATAAGGGCCCCCATTTGCAACATAAAAAGGTTCGAATCCACCAGTGGCGCTGCTACGGTCGCGGGCGCAGTCGCCATGTGCGAGGCGCCATTTTGCGCGTCTGATACCCCCGCAACCACATTGCTATTTTTCTCCTCTTCCCTTTCCTCCACATACATTTCCCCGAGGTCCTGGGTCGATTCCACCCTGTCTATCTCTCCCACCGACATCCGATCGCCTTGATTGTCCATGGCGCGATCTCAAAATTCGGGTTTTGCTTTAAAACAAAACAAATTTCGTCAGCTCGTAATTTTGACCAAAAATTTTTTTTACACGTTTTAAAAATTTGGTTCGGGCCTCGAATCTCACTCCCCGACACCAATTGTTACTCTAACAGTACAATTGGTGTTCCAAAATTTGGGCCTAACAAATTTAGTCCCAGGTCCGAATCCAACTCCTGACAACCAATTGTTACAGACACGGTTTTAGATGTTATATTGACCGAGCGGTGGTGTATTACCGCGTCCGAACAGTTACTCCCCGATTAGAACCCGATTCCACCCGACGTTGACCAGATCGCACCGCAGATATTCAATCGGGAAACCTCTAAAGCGACCGAAAGAGAATGAAAAGAGAAGAAGACAGAGTACGGAGGAAGAACAGATTTATTATACACACACAAGCAATGGATGGAAGAAGCAGTCACACAGCGAATCGTTAACTTACACTATTCATTTTACTTAACCCCAAGACAACAAGTAGGACAGACGACGTTCACACTTACACAGGGGATATTGCAGGCAGGTAGGGCTTGAGGTGGATTGCTGGAGAGGGAGGCAAGGTCGGAGGCAGCAGCTCTCAATTCCTCGCGGTTTTGGTGGGAAAACCCTCCGTCGCGTATCCGCTGCTGTAGACGTCACGCGCTGGCTCGGCACACCTGCTCCTCTCCTTCTGGTGGAGCCGTCTCCCTCCTTTCAGCGCGTCTCTCCAAAGCTGGTTCCCTTTCCGAGTACCTCTCCTCTTTGGCTTGGAGCGTTTCGCATCTCACCGCTCCTCTTGGTGTCGCCTCTTCGCTCATCTCCCAGGTCATCTGGTGAAGCAGTCCCTTACAGTCGCTTTTATCACTCGGGGCGGAATCAAGCCGCCGGCTCCGAGGGCACGCCTACCGGGTCGCTCACCGCGGTGCTGATTGGCTGTTAGGGCTGGCTCACTCCTCCCCTCTATGACGAGGTGGAGACACGCCTTTCTTCTCCGAGGTTAGCACATGGGCAATGGCGGCTTGCGGGATTGAACACCACTCGCCCCCCCTTTTGAAAGGAACTTTGGAGAGCGGAGATGTTTGGGGAAATTGCAAGGGCCTACGCTTATTTTGTTTGATACAATGCAAAGTCAATCTAGTGGGAAACACATATTTAGCCTACATAGAATAAGGAAATACACTATTTAAAAAGATATATCGTGACCTGCGTGTAAGTTTCATGGAATTAACTAGGAGGACGGCTGCGACCATTATTTACATTACCAGGGTGTTACCATACTTTTGTAACGTTCACATTGTAACGTTTTCACATTCGTTACACTTCCTCCAAAATTGTTACACTTCTCAAAAAAACCGTTACACTTCTCAAAACCGTTACAATATGTATGTATATACAGTATATATATATATATATATATATATATATATATATATATATATATATATATATATATATATATATATATATATATATATATATATACATACATATATATATATATATATTGTTGCGGATATGAGGATTGTATGTTTTTGATTGTGTGTATTGTATTGGAAATTGCTGTGTAACATTGTTGATTATGGCCCCTCCTGCCTCCAGAGTTGTGTAAAGGTAAAAAGGGCGTCCCGGTAGTTAATTCCATGAAACACCACATTGAAGGACACGATAATACCCTTGTTCAGTAGTTTATATCCTTATTATGTGTTTTAGGGTAAGGCCTTGTCTTCCATTAACATGACACTCCATTGCACCAAGTGAAAGAGATAGATTCCCTTCATTCCCATTCCCAAAAACCTCCATTTCCCCTTTCGTCGATTGCCATTCGCATTGCCAACCAACAATTGCCGCCATTGACCACGAGGCAGGGTTGGGGAAGAAAGGCGGGTCCCCACCTCGTCATAGAGGGGAGGAGTGAGTCAGCCCCACTCAACCAACCACGAACAAGGGGTTGGACTTGGAGAGGGTGTGGAGAGAAACATCAAGGAGGTTCTCGAAGGTTGAGGGGCGGGGCCTATATAACCCGCCGAGGGACGTTCCCCAAAGAGATGAGATGAGAGATGAGAGATGAGCTATGACAAGAGATGAGTTGTGAGATGAGAGATGAGCTGAGATGAGAGATGAGCTGAGATGAGAGATGAGCTGAGAAAAGAGATGAGCTATGACAAGAGCTGAGTTGTGAGGTCCAAAAGCAGAGATCATCCAGGGAAGCGCAAAAGCCTGCTATTCGTCACCTTGCTCGCCAGCGGCAGCGTCCCCAGCAGCAACACTCGACAGCCGTTTGGGGCCTGGACGGCGGTTTTGAGCAGGGCCGCGAAGGGACGGCGGCTGCCGAACGCGCCGATCCTGCTGCCAGCTCCGGACCTTCCTCTCCTTTCCAGCCATTCCTGCCTGCAAGTTCCCCATTAGTAAGGGCATTTTATGAGATATTTCACAAATCTGTTAACTAAATTGTTACCAAAAAATGTCTTCACCAATATGTTTGTAAAGGTGTGTAATAACATGTGTTAAAATGTTGAAGTTCAACTCCCGTGGGAAACCCAGAAAAAAAGCTGTTGAATTCGGGTACCGAAAAATTATTTTCGAGAATTTTTATTTTTTAAAATCGGCCCTTAAGTAACTTATGAGGGGTCAAATAAGGGTTTTTCATGATTCTGAGTTGATTGTTAACATTTATATTTTCACTTTTACATTTACACACAAAGTAGCTTTTATTTCACATACATATATAATACTCAAGAGTTATTTCTCATTCACAATGTCAGAAGTTTCAACAGTCATTGTCTATGTCTTCTTCAGACTCAACAACATCATGACTGCAGTTTCTGCATGTAATGCCATTACAGACTCCACAGGCCGAGATGCACGTGACCCCATTGTTCTTGCAGCTGCATCGCCGGTTGCTGCAATCTCCATGACAATTACAGCTCGTGAACTGCAATAGCTCCTCAGGAGCCGTGGGGTCCAGTGTTGGAACTGGCTCATACCCATGCACACCTATTGTCCATCCATAGTCACTGGGGTTCAGAGACATGCTCTGTAGAAGGATCCAGTCCCGGGTCTGCAGGTAGGCACGGAGTGAATGTTGTGCAGCTGCACCCTCTGTTGGAGGTAGAGTCTCTGGTTTGATCACTCCTGCCGCTGCCTTCCTTGAGAACATGTTGTACCGAATTTCACCCAATGTAGTATCTCGTCCATGGTAAATGTACTTGAAAATCGCAGTACCAGCCTGAATCACTGTTTCCTGTGTTGTGAAATACAAGGTGTCTTCGTATTTCTCTAGAAGTTTTATCTTTAGCCAATGCTTTGAATAAGAAAGGCTCTTCTCTGGTGACTGATCAAACTCCTGCAGCTTTTCATGGACTTGGTCCATGTTCATTACCCCATGCTCTAATTCTGAGTCTAACCATTCGCAGAATTCAATAAAAACTGCCTCTCGCTCCTCATCAATACTCCTCTGTCCTCTCTTCCTTTTTCCTTCCTCATCAGTCTTGGACAAACTGTCACCTCTCGCAAACATAAGTTTGCATCGCAAATGGTACAGTGTTTCTTCTGCTACCAAGTCGTTGATCCCTTCCAGGCGTCCAGTGACTTCAGTGCCCCAGTCATCCCCGCGACTCCGTGCTGTCTTCAGCAAGCTTGCCTTCAGTGTATCTGCAGTCAAATTATCTGGCACTCTGTATTTCTTTCTAGCTTGTGCTGGATTATTTTTGTAGAGCTGGGCTGGTTGGTTGCAAAGAATGCATACATCCTTATACAGGAGGTCAACTGACTGTGATCTTCTAGAACTGCAGCCAGTTGATGAACTGAACTCACAAGTAGTGCGTCTTCTCTTCAACTTTGATGACTCTTTCTCTGCCTTTGATGCTTGAGCTGACTTCTTGGTGGTTGCAACAAAGTTGTTGCACAGATCATTTTTACACTTCTGGTGGTACCTCCGTTTTCCTTCCTTTTGAGCCTCCTTCATACGTTCCACAACAGTAACATTTTCGACAGTTTCTGCTTGTTTCAATAAAGTTGAGTATCCCTTTGGAGTTGCCTGTATGAGCCTTTCAGCTGGTGTATCCGAACGTGCACAGATGAAGCAATTGAGCACAGGTGGAGTAACGTCTTCATCCATATTGCTAGACTCCATGTCCTGCAAAGTAGAAAATGAGATATATTTAGAAATTATTTTTCCACAAAGGAGTGTCTGTGGTGAAATATAAATGTTAACAATCAACTCAGAATCATGAAAAACCCTTATTTGACCCCTCATAAGTTACTTAAGGGCCGAATAAAAAAAATAAAAATTCTCGAAAATAATTTTTCGGTACCCGAATTCAACAGCTTTTTTTCTGGGTTTCCCACGGGAGTTGACCTTCAACATTTTAACACATGTTATTACATACCTTTACAAACATATTGGTGAAGAAATTTTTTGGTAACAATTTAGTTAACAGATTTTCATATGTTTCCCTTACTACATTCGTGTACGTGAGTTTGTTCTGTTCGTTCTGTCCTGGGTAGTCAATTAAGTCTGTATAAGCTAGTAATTTGCACTGTGTCACCTGCTTTTTCATGTCCCCTGTAAATAACCGTGACTGCTCTTTTTTTGCTTGTGTGTGTGTAAATAATAAACCCCGTTACTCTTCTGTACGTCTTCTTCTTCCTCTTTGCATTCGGTCGCTTTAGAGTTTTCCCACATTGAATAGCTGTGGCGCGATACGGCCAACGTCTGGGTGAATCGGGTGAGTCGGGGAAAAACTGTTCGGGCCGCGGTGCCTCCGCTCGGTAAATAACATCTAATCCGAGGACCGTAACAATATACAGTATATATATATATATATATTATATATATATATATATATATATATATATATATATATATATATATATATATATATATATATATATATATATATATATATATATATATATATATATATATATATATATACATACACTCGTATATACTCGTATCTATACAGGTATCCCACGCTTTTAAAAAGTTCACAGGGTGATGGTTCGCTACAATGAACAGTTTCGTCTTCGCTTCATGAAGTTCTTCATTCACAACATGAAAGAGTCGTCATTGTGTCTGGTGATTGTGTAATGTCACTTTTGTGGTGGTAATACATACATTTTGTTGATGTGTCATGTACGGTTATCCATCGGGGCTGACAGTATGGCGTAAAGTTACGCACACTCTCCTCTAAGCTGTCTATTCTGGATTTGAATCCCGACCCAGCTATAAACTGCCATCCCGGTGTTTCACAGGTAGGGAGATTCATCAATGTGTGTGCTTTCCCTCGGGTGGACGTTAAACGGGCATCCCATCTGCCATCATTCGTTGTTCGACGTTAAAAGATCCCACGGTGTCCTTCTAACCAGTAGCATCAGTGACACTGCTGTACCCTCAGCCAATAATGCTGCCCCGCAGCCTTGTACTGCATATAAAACAAGAAAAAAGTTATCCATTCCATAAGATCATAGATTACACATACAAGAAATCCTGTAAGACAGACAACAGGTGAAAGGAACGAGCAAAGGGATAAATGAACAGGAGTAGATGGGAGAGGGAGGAAAAGCACAACATCCTGTAAGTCGAAGGGGAGGGTTAGTGAAAGTAAAGATCAAGGGGGTATGCATGGATAGTTTTTATGTTTGACTCGAGTTATGTGGGAGGAATTACCATTTATAGGCAGCATTTTCGTGCCCATCCCAATTTTCCACAACGCATCTATGATTCAACCCCGAACCGTGGACAGACATGGCAGGCCAGGCATGTTACCTTTCTTACTGAAGGTCATCAACGAACCAGCTGTTTATTTTTAATCACCAGCCTAACAGGGACATGGTAATTCTCTCAAGACTAGCTCCATATCCAGAAGCTTACTATCAAAATTCTTAGTTCTGCTGTCTTCAGCCAGACTTGAACCCATAACTTCTGGGATGCTGCAATCTTATTCAGCCATTACCCTCTGTTCCTTCTTGCTTTGTTGCTACATGATCAGCATTTTTGTCACCATGTTAATGGAAGACCTGTTCACAAAAGACCTAAGAAACACAAAGTGAAACTTTATCTTATGGGAAGAGTGATTGTAAATAGATATACCTGAGATTATGGACCAGTACACACACATCTGGAATGTCAGGTGCATACCCACCAGCTGAAAACTAAATAATTACTTACGAGGCCTTCTGCATTTTCAGGTGCACAGTCACCGACTTTTGTTCAGGATTGTTGAAGCCACATTTCAAAGTTGGCCTCCAAAGCCAGCCGCGGCCTTGGCATCCTCTGTCGTGTGAAAGCCTTCATTGGCACACCTGAACATCTATCCACCTACAATGCTTTCATTCGCTTCTTGATGGAGTAATGCTCTCCCCTCTGGGCTGGTCCTCCCGCCTCACATCTTGCTCAGCTTGACTAAAGCTTTAAAGGTCATTGGAATCTCTTGCGATGAAGTCGAGTCTATGGACCTATCACTTCGCCATTGCTGACAGGTCACTGGTCTCTCTGGCCTCTTCTGTCTCATTTCTGGTATTGTACCCTCTGCCCTCTCCGTGTCTGTCCCCCAAGTATCTGCAGGATGCACTCGGTCTTACCAGCAATCCCATCCGAGTGAAAATACAAAAATCCAGAACCACTGCTCACCACTCATTTGTTGTCCCCCGTCGCACCACGGAGTGAAAGGGGGACTATGGTTTTCCCCTCCGTCCATGTGTCCGTCCGTCCGTCCGTGCGTGCGTGCGGGCGTGCGTGTGTGCGGGCGTGCGTGCGTGCGTGCGTAAGGGAAGGACCGCCTTTGAATTTGGTGTGTGGGTGCAACCCACGTCAAAATCCAAGATGGCCGCCGCCATGTATGTCTGATGCCATGTATGTCTGAACCTTGTGAGCTGAATATCTTGAAAAATAAGCGAAGTACCAACTTCTAATCTGGTGTGTGGGTGTATCTAGGCACAAGGAAGAACGCTGTTGAAAATTGGGTCGCCACGTCAAAATCCAAGATGGCCGCCTCCATGTATGCTCACCTTGTGAGCGAAATATCATATCATAGCATGTTTTCTGCGTCTTCCACTTTGTCAACTCACATCACTTCCCCGACGGGGGACCTAGGCGTAACGCTTGTTCCTCTCTTTATCTGCCTTCCACACTCGCTTTGATCCAATTCTTCCCTCCGGCTCTTCAAGACAGGTGTTCACTGCCATCTCAAGTCATCCCCCATCCAAAGCCATGATCTTTTCTGCACCTGTTAAACCATCCAACCCCTCTCAAAATTATTTTGCTGATGTATCCATCTTGACCACCCCTTGCGTTGTCCCCTAACCCTGACAAAATCACAGACTGGTCAAACAAGTGGAACATGTCTTTCAATCCTGACAAATCTCACACTCTTACTGTGTCTCTCCGAAAAGACGGACTGGACAACCCTCCCATCCACTTTCTCAACAATCCTCTCCAAGAAGTTCTGTCGCTCAAGCTATTGGGTCTCACTATCTGCCATGATCTTTCTTGGGAAAACCACATTTCCAAGCTGGCCGCCAAAGCCAGTCGCCGACTGGGCATCCTCCGTCGTGCGAAGTCCTTCCTTGGCACACCTGAGCTCCTCACCACATACAAGGCCTTCATCCGCAGCTCAATGGAATACTGCTCTCCCCTCTGGGCTGGTGCTCCTGCCTCACACCTAGCTTGGCTTCACGCTGTTGAAACCAAAGCTTTCAGAATCATTGGAATCTCCTGTGATGAAGCTAACTCCGAGGGCCTTTCACTTACTCACCGCAGGCAGGTTGGTGGTCTTTCTGTCTTCTACCGACTCCTCTCCGGCCTAGCTCCCCCAGCTCTGTCTGTGCTCTGTCCCCAAAATATTCCTACAGGTCGCACAAGATCTGCCAGCAACCCTCTTATGGTTAAACTGCCAAAATCAAGACTCTCTATTCACCGTCACTCCTTCATTCCTCTTTTCCCCCAGCTCTGGAACAAACTCCCTCACTCTCTTCAATCCCACTCCTCCCTCCAGGTCTTCAAAACAGCTGTTCACCACCATCTCTTGTCTTCCCCCATCCAAAACCTTGATCTACCCCCGTAAAAAACATCTACCCCGGTTAATTCACCCCAGATCCACCTTTTTTGAAATAACGACTTCTTTCCTGGAAGTTATAGCAGTGTCCATGTGTTTTGTACCTCTTCCACCCTGCTCCCCCTTCCCATGCCTTTACCCCCAAGCCCTCTCCCTCCCACAGATATCCCGATATCCATGTTCTCTACTGTTGTGCTTGTGTGCTTCGCTCCCTTTATTATATGTTTTTTTCATGTGCCCGTTTGTTTTTTGTGATTCATGTTAGCTCCTACACGAGCCTCGATCTTGTATACAAAAAAAATTAAAAACAATCCTCATCGTTAGCTGAATCCCTTGTTTGTCCGTCTCCGTCTACTTCTCCCTACGTGTTGCTATTGGTGTTTCACCTGCTGTTCCCTTTATGTTGTTTCCTGATTGGTTCTGTGTCCAAGCTCTTCCACGACCCTACGCCTCGTATAGAAATAGATAAAAATAGTTAATTGGAGTCCATTCACTCTGTAATGACAAGCAAATGTCAAAAGTGAGGAGCAGGGTGTCACTATTGCTGTCCGTTTGATCACGAGCCCTTTGTCCAAAGTATGTGGGTGAGAGCATACCGTAGATTCAATGACTGGAGTTAACAGTACATTTTTTGAGAGTTGGACAGTAAGAACCCAGTTACACTCAAATTACATCTTAGAATAAAAACAAGTAGTTTGTAAGAAATACTGAACGTGATATGTTATTACAAAGAACACCTTCCAGCATCCCAACCAAGGAAAATCCAAGCAAGATCTCTAAAAGGCGACTCTGGTATTTCTCATTCTTTGCTAATTGGGAGCAGGTACTGTGGTTGTCATGTCTCATGTGCCAAGACGTATCAAGAAATAGGATGGACTGCGACCGGACTGCCAACTGTGTGATAATCTCCCATGCTCTGGACGATGTTGGAACGAGTCTACTATATCCAGTTACCTTTGATGTAATGTCTTGAGCCTGGAGTCTCACATCAACATCTGATATTAATGTTTGATAGATTGGAAATGAAACTGTCCACCAATTCTCCCATAGTGTGTGTGTCACCTTGTTCTCGGTTGAAATCCAGTTAGGCAATTCACCCTAAAGTTCCCTGACATATTGCTGTGTTATACAACAATCTTCAATGCACTTCTGGTAAGGGGATTCCAGGTACTATTCAAGTTTGTTTTTTTACTCCTTCCGTAGGCAGGTATCGAAACTTTTTGAGCTAAACATTAGCTTACCAATAAATATAACTGTCCTAACCCTCTACAACTCTTCACCCCTTCCATTTTTCATCACCTTCTTTCTTTCACATGAGCCAAAAAAAAAGAAGTCGCAGAGAGCTAGGGCATGATCGATGGCCTGGAAATTCTACATCAGGGGAAAGATATTTGGCATGTAATACGTACATCTTTAATGTATTAACACAGTGCTCTCACCTTCGGAGATCTGTGTGTTTTCATGGCCCAGGATGCTTTTATCATGTCTCATCGTCATCTCAAGCATGGGGTGGGGCAACATTCCCTTGGTGAGACAAGATGTACAACCTCCTTGGTCCTGGTGTTCAGTATCCTGAATGATCCACACCAAAGAGCTCTCCGACTGATGATATTGCAGGCAATTTAAAATGGAAGATGTGTTTCGTATGCTGAACATAAGATATGCTGTACAGGAGGAGCTTCTCACTCCAAGATGCCAAGGACTTCTTGCTCCAGCCGACTCCTTATCAAACTTATCATTTTAAGACCCATTTGTCTTGTCATTTTAAACCATTAAACAAGAGCAATACGTTTAAGGCAAGTCTACTGAAGACTTAAACTCCTCTTTTTTGTATACATCTGGCTTATGTCTGTCATGTTACATTCTTTCATTGAAGCATGATCAGGAATAGCCGTATTTATTAATCATGTATTTATGTACACCGCTTCTTTCCTATTCCATCTCCAGGCGCTGTATTACGTCATTGCTGGTAACACGAACCTTCACAAACGTGATCCCCTACCCATACATATGCAGCGTGATGGCATCTACCAGTTGTGGGAGTATGCGAAGGCACATTGGCGACAGTCACATTATTTTAGTTTTTTGAGTAATCAATTCATTGATTAATTATTTAATTATTATCGATTTATTAAGTACTTATTTTTTTCTTCAAATAATTTATTTTCTTTCTCAACTGGGCAATATCCCAGGCACCTTTTAAGCTAGGAAGCTGATATTTGGACATGACAGTGACCTAGTGATTTGGCTATAAAGGGTGTTTTTTGATTTATTGATGAATTAAGTAATCGATTGATTATTACATTTTTCGATCAAATAATTCATTTTCAAAAAGTTACAGATTCGGATGAAACAGTGGTAGTTTAGGTATGCTATTATCCAATTGATTTAAAAAAATTAATTCGATTACTATTTATTTATTTTAATTACGCAATTAATCACTTAATCAATTATTGTACACCACTCCCTCCCAATTCCGGCTCCATGTGACACATGGCGGCATCGCCGGGTGCCCCGGAAATGTTGCGCACTGGAGGATACATTATTTATTTGGCTTGGGGGAGGTTTACTTTGAATATCGCTCTACTTGTATTGTTCTTATTTAGTTATCCTTATTGTCTCGAAGAGTGTGCCCAATATGTCATGGAATTATCAGGAGCTGAAATAGACTGGCCATGGCGTTTCTGAAGAAATCTGAGTAATCCTAAATTGTGCGCGTGTTAAAAAAAATTCTGGGTGCGACTTCTTGGGTAAAGAACTGACGTCATAAGTTACAGATAACTTAATCTTACAATAATTCACCAAATGTCCGTCCGTCTGTCTGTCTATCCATTCGTTCGAAGGTACCGCAAAAACGGCCGAACCGATCGCAACAATATTTTGGGTGGGCAATCCTGGGACCTCCAGGAGTAAAATAGGGTGTATTGTTTTTCCAATTTTAGCTTTGGCCTCCAGCATTTTCAGGTTTGGACTCCCGCATAATGTTATTTTCCCGGGTGCCGCACAAACGACTGCACCGATCGCTGCACGGCTGCGCTGCACAGCTGCACCGATCGGACTCGGTGACCTCGGACAAAGACCTTTTTTAAGGACATGAGTTGAATCCCTGCTTGAGAGAATGCCAACCCCCTTCCCCGCCATCACGGTCGTCTCTCCAACTCACAATCCCACGAGATATGCAGAAAGGACGACCCAAAACCAATTATCTTCTTTTTGATTCGTATATAAACATCATTAAAAGTAAATAATGACCTCAGCCAAAGTTCAAACGATGTGGGTTTAATCTCTACATGAGAGAATTCCACATAGCTATTTGGGCGGTGTATAAGTTAAAAGATCGCTGTCTCCATCGATCTTGCCAAGGCCGTAACACCTATCGGCTCAAAATTATTTTAACTGTTGACTTGGTAGTTTTTACAATGAAGGAAACATTATCAATGTTGTTAAAAGTTTATTGTGTGATTAATTTGTGATTGGAGTTATGTTGTTTGGAATGAAAAAAAGAGACATCGAGTTCAAGTGAATGACGACATGCCATGATGGTTTCTACCTTCTAAACATGAACTTCGCGAATCGCCATATGCAGATTCGCCACGGACCCACGGTTGATGTTTCTATACGTGAACGTACCTGTTTGTTTGCGAACGGGTACGTTTTTCATGGAAGTCCTTCACGAACTTGCTGTCCATGTCTGATGTGCGACTGAAGGTGCTACAGGAATGTGGAATGTATTGGTTTCATGCTTCAGCATTCGCCGTATCTGCATTGCCTGTTTGCTTCTGGCCTCCCACCCGTGCGTAGCACGGGTATCTCACTAGTTTATTTCATTTTGTAACCCAATTTGCAGCTTTATAAAATTGTCTGCATTTTATTTTGACTTTTTGTTCAGTAAGGGAAACGAGGAACTCAAACAAAAGAATGAATCGCAGCATTTAGGCCTGGCATTGTGTTTGTGGCATGAATGTATCATTTCTTAAGAGAAATCACTGCATTGGCTCGTAAAGGTAAGACACCTTGTAACCTACAAACTATAGTTATAGTCTGGTAAAAGGATGGCCAACTTAATTCTGTTATTGAATTATTTTGAAGCAAGTTTTACAATCGTCTATCAATATGACAATGGCAGCATGGCACAGGTGTCACACCTGGCCATTCTTGCTGGAGATGAGGGACTGATAAGCAGAGAGTTGTCGTTTTCCAGCCAAGAAGAAGCTTTTGTTTTAATCGGCCAAATATGATTTCATGTTAGGGAGCACAGGCATGGGTTTTATTGGATGTGGTCATTATCACCTTTGTGCTTCAAGTGATGATCACAATATGACCTCTCTGGCTTTATTTTATTTGACCACATTCCGTGAGCCAGTTTCTCATCAACTCCGTTGTCGAGCGGCAAAACAGGACAAAACGAAGCAAACAAGTGGAGGTCACAGAGGTAATCAAATTCAATGTTTGATGAGAATGAAAAAAAAAAAAGTTGGCATTTCTTTGACTGTTGTATATTGTTCTGAGAACATTTTGAACACCTTACATACATAAGATGTTTATGTGTGTATGGCATGACATGCCAAACAACCTCTTCTTGTGTCTCACATTACTCATATTTAGATATGAAAAGATACCTTCAAATTTGAATGTACATTTTTCAAATTGCTGGAAGCAATTGAAGGTATTTCTTATTTGTGGGGCAGATTATAGTAAGATATTTGGTGACTTGTGCAAATTTTTGGTAAAAGCATCAAACCTGGTCCACATATAATACTCCCCAAGCTAATCATTTTCAGATTATGGAGCCACTGCACCAGCGGCCCCTGCTGGCCAGAAGTGGCACATATTGGTAGCGGGCCAAGGCAACCTGACTCACATTATTTTTTTATTTTTTTCGGATGCAGTCCATGGCTGCTGGTTGTGTCATTGCTGGGATTGCGGCTGTGCCGCTGATGCAGTCAGTGCCCCTTGTTTCCAGAACGCAGGTACTCATTTTGCTTGACTCGGAAGGATGACAAGACTGAGTCATCACATTTCAAAAGTTTGAAACCACATTTCAAAGTTGTCCCCAAAGCCAGCCGCCGATTAGGCATCCTACATCGTACAAAGTCCTTCCTTGGCACTCCTGAACTCTGTTCCATCTACAAGGCCTTCATCCGCAGCTTGATGGAATACTGCTCTCCCCTCTGGGCTGGCTCTCTTGCCTCACATCTTGCTCAGCTTGATGTCATGGAAACCAAGGCCTTCAAGATTATTGGAATCTCCTGCGATTAAGCTCAGTCGATGGGCCTATCACTTCACCATCACAGACAGGTCAGTGGTCTCTGTTCTCTACCGCCTCTTTTCTGGTCTTGCACACTCTGCTCTTTCCGTGCTTTGTCCACCTCCCCAGATGAATGCAGTGATCACATTATCCACCATCAACACCCTTCTGGTGAAACTGTGTAAATTTAGGATTACTGCTCATCTCCACTCATTTGTTTCTCTTTTTTCCCGGATGTGGATCCAGCTTCCTCAGTCTCTTCAATCCTATTATTCAATCCAGGTCTTCAAGACAGCTGTTCAGCACCACCTCAGATCTTCCCCAATCCACAATCATGATATTTTCTACTCTTGTTAACCCCCCCAATCCCTCCTGATTCCAAGTTTCCAGTTTTCCCCTCCTTGAGAGTTTCCTTATCGATCCATCTTGTCCACCCCATGCATCCTCTCCTGCCCCCCATTCCTCTCCACACTCACTGTTTGTCCACCTCTCTTTGTCTTGGCCTTCAGCTCTGCTGTTCGTGGTCCTCCTCCCCACATGGGTGAGCTGAACAGTGGAACGAAGTCTAAACTTGTAGCATGCTCAGAAAGACTTGTCACACCAATGCCAGATGTGCCAGATATCAATGCCATCATCATTGACGATGCTGTCAAGGTGAATATTTTGAACCCCAGGCATGCAAAACAATTGGAGAGTATGCTGCAGGTATATTCCAACCATTTGTTGCTCCACAACTTCAGGGGATGCTGGTGCAGTGGATCCCTATCTTAAAATGATCGGTTTGGGGAGTACTATATGTGTACCAAGTTTTATGTTTTTACCCCAATTTGCATAATTACACTGAAATCTGCCCAACTACGTAGGATCCCTGTGGGTAAGAAGGCCAACCTAACACGAATTGCTTTCTAATCATAGAATAGATATTTGGCAAAATTAAAACAACTAGTGAAGAACTTACGGAGATAATTCCCGTCTTTGGAACATGATATTTCAATCATAAAGCTGTAAAAGAAACACTGGTGATTTGTCCATTGGTCTTAAAATTCCTACACTGGGGCTTTGGAATATCACTTTCCTGCATGTTGATAAATAAATATTTTTAGGAAGAATTGGCATTCCCCCCAGAATTGGCATATTTTTGCGTAACTTGTAGGTTAGAACACCCGCTTCGCCACTCCCACCAAGTGGCGCTACACGATACATATTTACATCGAGAATTGGGGTCCTCTCCCCACTCTGAACCCCTGGGACTATGAATTTTTGTTTTGGCCTTAAACCTTCACGTGCAAACCATGGGTTTTCAACTGGGTTAAACTTTTTTACACCTGGGTTTAACCCATGCAAACCATGGGTTAAACAAGCCCCAGCTTTCAACTCATTCCATCCAGCAGTTCAGGAGAGCAAAGAAGTCAAACAAACAAAGAGATGCTTTTCAAATACAGTAAGATGCACAGAGAGCCACGAAAACTTCAGATACCAAGCTGTTATATTTCATAATTAATCAGAACATCCACTAATTAATAATTAAACTAATTACTTAGTCTGGGCTCTAATACACACTTGCTTCAGTGCTTGGGACAAAAGCAAATAGACCGTCCTCTAACATTTGTAGTTGAGGGTCGATATCCATAATCTTCAACTGCAAGTCCTATAGATTATAAGCATAGTTGTGGGGAATGCCTTCTAAGGGGGAATTTTGCATTGTGCAGCGATAGTTCTTTCCTTTAATGCCTGTTTAGAATAAGCGTGAGACAAATTAATTGTGATATCAAGATGTGCGTCGTTATGTGTCTAGAAAGCTGTCGTCTTCCCTCCCCTTGTTCTATTACACACACAGAGTATAATATACAGTGCATTCAGAAAGTATTCAGACCCCTTCACTTTTTTCATATTTTGTTATGTTGCAGCCTTTTGCTGAAATCGTTTAAATTCATTTTTTCCCTCATCAATCTACACTCAATACCCCATAATGACAATGAGAAAACAGGATTTTAGAAAGTTTTGCAAATTTATTAAAAAGAAAAAACTGAAATCTCACATTGACATAAGTATTCATACCCTTTGCTATGACACTTGAAATTTAGCTCAGGTGCCTCCCATTTCTCTTGATCATCTTTGAGATGTTTCTACACCTTGATTGGAGTACACCTGTGGTAAATTCAATTGATTGGACATGATTTGGAAAGGCACACACCTGTCTATATAAGGTCTCACAGCTGACAATGCATATCAGAGAAAAAGCCAAGCCATGAGGTCGAAGGAACTGCCTGCAGAGCTCAGAGACAGGATTGTGTCGAGGCACAGATCTGGGGAAGCCTACAAAAAAATCTCTGCTGCATTGAAGGTTCCCAAGAGCACAGTGGCCTCCATCATTCTTAAATGGAAGAAGTTTGGAACAACCAGGACTCTTCCTAGAGCTGGCCGCCCGGCCAAACTGAGCAATCGGGGGAGAAGGGCCTTGGTAAGAAAGGTGACCAAGAACCCGATGGTCACTTTGGCTGAACTCCACAGATCCTGTGTGGAGATGGGAGAAACTTCCAGAAAGACAACCATCACTGCAACACTCCACCGATCTGGGCTTTATGGCAGAGTGGCCAGACGGAAGCCAAACAGTTCAATCTTGGTTTCATCAGACCACAGAATCTTGTTTCTCACAGTCTGAGAGTCGTTTAGGTGCTTTTTTGCAAACTCCAAGCGGGCTTTCATGTGTCTTTCACTGAGGAGAGGCTTGGAGAGGTGGCTTGGTGTGGTTCTACCATTGGTCATTGGGACACACACATAATAGCATGTCTTTCTGCTTCTTTCGAGGACTTCTTTCGAGGCTCGGAGGTACACCGTGGCCGGGGTTTGGGGAGGAGCACGTAACACACCCCTATAAACAGTGAGGTTCCTGTTTGGAGTGATTTTCAATTTTGTTTGACTGCCAGACAGGCAGACAGGATAAGAAGATTACCATAACTCCTCTGTGCGCATTGCGCGATCGGGACGAGATGCTGTACAATTTGTCAAATTCAAAACCAAAGTGTTGTAAAGTACCGTACTACTAAACTGCAGGTTTGGGTTTCGATTCATGTTCCAATTCGTGTTATACAGTGTTCAAAATGTAGAATTAAATGGACATTAAGTAGTTCCTCAATGATAGTTTGATGTCTATAGACAGACAGACCGAGTGAACCAATTGCGTAACCCAACTATTACAACTATAACTTAGACCTTGTAACTACAACTTAGACCTTGAACATGTTTAGTCATTGATACAAGAATCCCTTATAATTTATTTAATACAAGTGTAGACCTGGAGGAAGAAAGTTCCCCCCTGATCCCCTCCCAGGAAGAACAATCGTGGCTATTGATAGCGGATGACCTGAGATTGTAGTGAACAGCTGACTTGAAAGCCCTAGACCACCTAGTATAGGCCCTAGAGGGGAGCATGAGATTGAAGACACCGAGAAAGCTGGTTCCACAGGTGAAAAAAACGATGAACAAATGAGTAGAGGTAAGCAGTGAGGTTTGATTTTGGTGATTTCATCAGAAGTGGGTTATTGACAGACTGCGTGTGCTCTGCAGAAACCTGGGGTGGGGTGGCATAGAGACAGCAGAAGGTACAAGACCACAAAGGAGGTGGTATAAAAAGAGAGTCCACCAACCTGTCTGTGAGGTCAATGTATTGGAGATACCATTCATCCTTGGTCTTGTTTTCCACTGCATCAAGATGAGCAATGTGTGAGGCAGGGGAGCCAGCTCAAAGGGGAGAGCAGTACTCAATCAAGCTGTGGATGAAGGCCTTGTAAGTGGACAAGAGTGTGTACGGTACAACAGAGGACGGTCAGTCGGCACTGGCTTTAGAGGCCAACGTTGAAATGTGGTTTGCCGAAGAAACATCATGGCTGAAAGTGTGACTGAAGAGTTTTAGTGAATGTACTTGTTTGAGAGGGTTGGTAAGAAAGCTGATGGGAGGGTTTTCCAGACGGTCAGTTCGGAGAGAGAATTTTATGTCCTTTTATTACAAAAGTATAAAATAAAGATTGCTTACAGTCAAAACAAAAGAAACAAACTAGTTACATGCAATTTTACCATCGGGGAAATCAAAACCAACAAAACGTTAAGCTACCACATTTTACCAGGGGAGAACCCATAGACAGCAAAACGTTAAGCTACCAAAAAAAGCACAAAGGATATTTAGTAAAGACTAGAGAGAAAGCAGCAAACGGCCATCAGATATTTTACAAAAATCATCATTTGCACACCACATTCTTTCAAAGAGTTCAAGTTGGCTGGAAAGCGAGTAACAGTGAAAATCAAGTTTTATCTGGCTTTCACAAAATGCTCTGAACATTGCGATTCTTTATCTTTGATTTTCTAGTTTTGTAAATTGCCAATTTCGCTTGGGAAATGAAAAGGTTTGCAAGAATTGCTGTTTGGATGTTAAAAGGGCCACTTGGACAAAAAAAGAAAATTGGAAAACTGAAACCAAGAGAAAGATGTGCAAATAGCACTTTCAAGAAAATAAAAAGAGGGGTTAAACGATTGAATTGAATATATGCATGGGACAAGGTTTCACTCTGTCCACAAAAGAGACACTGATCACTTATCGCTTGTGAAAAGCGGTCAATAAGAGAATTTGTAGGTATTAGCCAATGTGCGATTCTCCATTGGAGATCACCAGCACGTTTTGGCACAGGATTTTTAGAATACCATCCCCAGTTTGGGGAGAAAGGAGGAGTGTGTGGCAGGACTGCAGACCACTTTCAAGGTGCTGGGGTAGACAAGGAGGGGAAAGAGCTTTTAAACATTGGCGATACAAGGGTTTACGGTTATTACTGGAAGAGGAAAAGGAGCGGTCAAAATGTATTGGCTCCCAGTTTTCAGAGGCAGACAAAAGAAGGTTGGGGAAAGGAGAGAGGCTCGGCTTAGAGGGAGGTACAGGACGAACCAACCAAGGTTGGGAGGTACCGTATACACGAAGCACCACCCTTAAACATCTGTCTATTTGACGAGATGACCTAACGCCAGTCGCCGAGGCAATAGCAGCAACACTTAGCCACTTATCATTGGCATTGTTTTTAAGGTGGCACACTTTAGTTATTGATGCATCATCAAACTTTTGAATGAAGGCCGTGTTGTTATCAAAACCTTCAAAAAGTGAGTTGTAAAACAGTGGCTCATTAAAAAATATATGGATCTCTCATACGTAGTATGATCGTGATGGCTTGTGAAAGCTTGCCATGCGTTTAACAAACCTCGATAGAAAGAAGGGAATGAAGAGTAATCAAAATTGGTCATGTCCATTAGGAAGAGCTCCTTAGCATGACAGAAATTCTCAACTTGACCCAAAATACAGCATGCAAGTTGCCTTCAAGGCACAACAGGCTCATGCAAAAAAGACCATATCGTGTGAAGATGAAAAGCCATGATTCGGCATTTTACGTTGACAAGTCCTTGACCACCCTCAGATATCGGTAAATTCAATCTCTCCGGTCGTAGCCAATGCTTACCAGACCAGAAGAAATGAGTGACATTCATCTGTATGCCGTCGACTAACCCAGCGGGTGGTTGCAGAGCCAAAACCTTGTGCCACAGAATGGAGGTAACCAGGTTGTTTAGGCAGACAAGTAAGACAATGGGCAGAGTAATGGGCAGAGTTTGAAAAGAACTCTACACGGGAGTTAACCATGGCTCTGGGACCATTTTATTTCTTGAACGACTTGGCGTGGTGCAATTGTGGCAGACCATTCGAACAGTCGAACAGTAAAACACAGCCTGTACAACGTAACACTGTCAGTCGATCCGATTATGACTCACATTCCGTGTCTTCAACGAACTCCAGCACATTGGGATTTCGGCGATGAACCAAATCAGCAACAACGATCACATGTTCGTGATCATCTGATAGCCGAATTCGCAGACGTTTTCACCACAGATGATAGCATTCGACCTATGGAGGGCGGGACCATGCATATTAACTTGAAGGATGACGCTGTACCTTTCCAGCTGAGGAAGGCACGTCCCCTACCAGTGGCTTGGCGGGATCAGGTTAAGTCAGAACTTGACGACATGGTGAACAAGGGTGTCATTTCTCCGATGGGAAGCGAGCCTTCGGATTGGTGTCATCCACTTGTGGTTACTCTGAAACCTAATGGTCACATTCGAATGTGCGTGGATTTCCGTATGTTGAACCGCCACGTCAAATGCTTTCTGTCTCTCTCTCTTTCTGTCTCTCTTCCTCTATCTTCCTCTCTCTTCCTCTTCCTCTTCCTCTCTCTCTCTCTCGCTCTCTTTCTCTCTCGCTCTCTCTTTCTCTCTCTCTCTCTCTCTCTCTCTCTCTCTCTCTCTCTCTCTCTCTCTCTGTTTCTCTTGCCCCCTGCCGGCTGTTGCGATTTGGGTGTGGCGTCATGGCGGCTGTGAGCAACTGCTCTGTGTTGTGGTGAGTCCTTTGTGTGTTTTTCTCCTCTCCTGCCCTACCCCTCCCTCTCCTTTTCCATCCTGCGTGCTTTGGCGTTTTGTTTTCATCCTTTCTGTACCTTTGTCTTCGAGAGAGAGAGAGCGCGCACAGTTCGGTGTTGAGAGGGTCCTAAGCCGGCGGTCTGGCATGGCCGCCGGGGGAAGGTCTTTTCTTCACTTTGTGGCTGTGTTTAATGGCTTTAGGCTATAGCTGATATGTTTGTTGGTGTTCGACAAACATTAGGTTTTCTCGGTTCTCGGTTACGAACGTGTCTTTGGTCGAGTTAGAATGGCGGGCGAACGTTTCCGCATTGATACGTACGAATCGCTAACTCGTAAACACGGGCTAGTTTGTGTTCCTCCCAACGAGGTGGAAATTAACGATGTGATTTCCGCCATTGGAAACATAGTTGGTGCACACAGCATCCGAGCTGCCTCTCGTATGAATAAGAAATTCGTCGTATTTTTGTCCGAGGAGCACATGGTAGCGAGTGTAGTTGAACAAGGCTTGTTCATTGAACCGAACACGTTCCTCTCTGTGTTCGCTTTACAAGCCCCGACGGTAAAGATTAACATCAGTAATATCCCGCCATTTATTAGAAACTAGGGCATGCCCGTACGTGGGTGCAATGCCCGTACGTGGGTACGTGGGTACGTGGGTGCGAGTACGGTGACAACCCCCCCCCTCTATTTACATGAAATGGTTTGGTCCATGAAATGTTTTGGTCCATTCGCAACGCCAAAGCGAACGGCGAACGCTTTACATGAAATGGTTTGGTTCATGAAATGTTTTGGTTCATTCGCAACGCCAAAGCGAACGGCGAACGGCTTGCGAGTACAGTGACAATCCCCCCCCCCTCTATTTACATGAAATGGTTTTTATTAGTTTTAAAACATAGTTTAACGCCAACATAGCGCCAACATAGTTTGCAAACGTGAAATAAATGAATACGCTCTCAAATGTGCCATCCGAGGCAGAGTGTGTTCGCCACGTTCGGCACACGCGATAGCTCGCTGCTCTCTGATTGGTTGAATCGTTTTTTGGACATAGCTCGGTAAGTAATTGTCCGATTAATATGAAACCTTGAAAAGGCACATCCTCGGGTCCCCAGCAATATACCTGGCAAGTTTAAAGTATATCGGACCCGTGGTTGTCGAGAAACAGCGGTCACAGACAAACAAACAAACAAACACACAGAGATTACTGGAATTATAGATAGACTAGGGCATGCCCGTACTATATATAAGCTAGGACGTGCCCGTACGTGGGTGCCCGTTCCTTGCCAAAAAAAAAAAAAAATTTGTGTAGGGGTGTGTGTGTGTAAACATCCTAGGGCGTGCCCGTACGTGGGTGCAAAAAAACATGCGTGCAAACAACAACAACAAAAAAAAACTTTGAAACCACGTGGCAGTAACGACCACAGAACCCCCCCCCCCCCCTCTATTTACATGAATGGTTTGGTCCATTCGCAACGACCACAGAACCCCCCCCCTCTATTTACATGCAATGGTTTGGTCCATTCGCAACGCCAAAGCGAACGGCGAACGGCTAAATCGCCATAGCTCGGTAAGTACTTGTCCGATTAATTTCAAACCTTGAAAAGGCACATCCTCGGGTCCCCAGCAATATACCTGGCAAGTTTAAAGTATATCGGACCCGTGGTTGTCGAGAAACAGCGGTCACAGACAAACATACAAACACACATACACACATACACACATACACACATACACACATACACACATACACACATACACACAGAGATTAATGGAATTATAGATAGATGAGGAGTTACGTGAACAATTAAGCAAGTTCGGTAAGGTCGTATCGAGGATTTCGATGGTGCCGATGCGAAATGTTTGCGATCGATTCAAACATGTCATGTCCTTTAAGAGAGTGGTGCACATGATACTGCCTGCACATGTACAAACGCTCAATGTCGTGTTGAGTGTGAAAATCAACGGCTTTGAATACAAAATGTATGCCTCCTCAGAGGCTATGACGTGTTTCGAGTGTGGGGCTTAGCTTACGGGCATGTGAGGAGTGCCTATCCCAATGCGGTTACACCACAGGAAAGCGGAGGATTGGTGAGGAGCGACTCCTCTTCACCGCACACCGACGGGGAGGAGGTGGACTGGTGGAGCGAGTGGTTAAGCCACCCACCGCACCGACTGCGGTAAGCGAAGCGCCAGACCCGAACACCCGGACCGGGGGGGAAGTGATAGATTTCGAACGTGAGGTGACTAACCCCGCCCCCCACCTAAGGTGGGAATGAAAGTGGTTGAACCCTCTCCCATTTCGTCCACTGTACACGACAGTGCGGACGTTATCATGGAAGTATCGGTAGCGGACACCAGGAAAAAAGGTCAGAAGCGTTCAAGTGATGAATCCTGTGATTCCAAAGAAAAACAAAATAAGATTCAGATCGTGTCAGGCTCGCAGGACCTCCAGGGTGAGGCCTACACCGGAAACTCCTTGGCGGTAATGGAGATGGTACCGGAAGTGTGTGTACGTGAGGAAGATTCGCTTGCACCACTTGCTGAGATTGAGTATGACCCGGAAAATAGTCGATCCTCTCAGGATGTGGTTAGTCCTTGTCCTGATAACCAAACTCGCTCAGACGAGTTAGCAGCTGGATCTGCTAGTGAGGAAAAACTAGATAAAGGGGAAAGTCCTTGCGACTGTGAGGATAACGTTAACCCTTCCCTGACAGATAAAAATGAAAGGGATGATGAGCTGGGGGACATACTCATAGTCATAGCCACAGAGGATATGGTAAATCTGGAAGGGGCTGCAAAGAGCGCGGAGGTCCTTGACCCTGTAGAATTGCTGTTTCCAAAACTAAGTGTTCAACAAATAGTAGGAAAAGGTGCAGATCAAGACGGAGCACTTGATTCTGATGAAACCTCTTCTACTCCACTCTTTAGTGCTTTAAGTGCTCAAGAGAGTGAGGCGGGTGATGACAATACCATCACCATGGTTTCTCAAGAAAATGTTATTAAGTTCCTTGATGAAACGTTCAGGAAAAGACATGTAAAAATCAAAGACTACTTTCCGAATCTGCATGATTTTGTTTTGACTGCGAAGAACATGATTCGTGAACCTTATCAGCTTAACATGTCAGAACCTCAATTCCAGAGGCTAAGAAAATGTGTAACTCGAGCGGGCAAGGAACTGTATGAATAGTCAACAGAGTGGAGATAAAAGTAGCATCCTTAAACATCAACGGTGGTCGCAGTTGTGTGCGTCGCCTCCAGGTGTTTCAAATGTTTCAGAATGAAAAAATTGATGTGCTGATGTTACAAGAGACGCATGCAAAGCAGTCTTCTGAGGTTGAGTGGCGTAAAATCTTTAAAGGTTGCCACTTTTTCTCCAGTGCTTTCGTTGATGCCAAGGCTGGTGTTGCAGTAGTCTTACATCCTAGACTCCAGCCGTTGGAGATCAGATGTAGAGAAATTTGCAAGGGCCATTTACTATCTGTGGAGTTTGTCAGTGGTAACCAAAGGATTTGCACGACTAATGTATACTGCCCTAGTGCTAACTCTGCAAGAAGTGCTTTTCTTCACAAGTTAGCGGGTTTTTTAAGCACTATTGACCTGTCCATGTTGGTTTGTTTGGGGGTAGACTACAACTGTACCCTCAACCCACAACTTGATAGAAACACTCCTGAGCCTCATCCACCGAGTGCAAGGCCTTTGGCACAGCTCATTAAAAAATTTCAACTTGTGGATGTGTGGCGGGTACAGAACCCTAACATCCGGCAGTACATGTGGGTTTGTGCCGCAAGAAATCTTTTGACAATGGCTCGTTTGGACAGAATTTATGTTAACCATGATGAGGTCAATCTTGTCAAGAATTCTTATATAAGGCCATCTGGTTTTTCTGATCATCACATGGTCGTTGTTGTATGTGGTGTACCTCATCACGTTTGTAGAAGTGCATATTGGACTTTTAATGTCAAACTTTTACAAAGTGAGCATTTCAAAGAAGCATTCAGAATGGTATGGAAGGAAAGTGAAATGCAAAAGTTTTCCTACCTAAATTTAAGGCAATGGTGGGATTGCACAAAATCCCAAATTAAGTGCTTTTGCCAGCAATACTGCCGTTATAATACATGTAACACACTCGGTGTGATATCTGCCTTAAAAAACGATATGCTTTATTGTGAGCAGAAATCTGGAATGTCCAACGAAAATGTCCAGCAGTTGTCAGAGAAAAGAACACTGCTGGCTGAAATGGTGAAAGAGCACGCATCTGGTGCTTTCGTCCGACTGCGAATGGACAATATCCAACTTGACAAACCAAACAAAGACTTTTTCAATTTGGAAAAGACAGCCAAGATCTCTCAACAAATTCACGCTTTGCGCTCTTCTGTCGGTGCGCTTCTGTCTTCTCAAAGTGACATCAAGAATGAATTATGAAACTTTTATTCAAAGCTGTTTGCCTTGAGAACGGTGAACCAGGAAAACAGAAACGGGTTGTTTGAACTGCTCCCATCTCTGTCTGAAGACCAGCAACAACAACTGGAGCCTGGCATCTCTCTCGGAGAACTTACTGCTGCTCTTAGAGGAATCCAAGATGGGAAAGCCCCTGGACTTGATGGCCTCCCAGTTGAATTTTACAAGGCCTTTTGGGACATTCTAGGCCCTACTCTACTTGACATCTTTCATGATAGCCTTGAACAAGGCGAATTGCCATTAAGTTGCCGGAGGTCAGTTTTGTGTCTCCTTCCAAAAAAAGGGAACTTGCAAGACGTCACAAATTGGCGGCCTGTGTCACTCCTAAATACGGATTATAAAATATTGTCGAAGGCGCTCGCGATACGTCGAAAGGAAGTCATCCCGCTTTTGATTGATATTGATCAGTCTTATTGTGTTCCCGAGCGTTCAATTTACGATAACATTTTTTTGGTGAGAGCCTTGATCAGTCTCGGTCGTACTACATCTCATGGTTTTGGTTTGGTTCTTTTAGATCAAGAAAAAGCTTTTGACAGTGTTGACCATTCTTTGTTTGCTGTACTAAGGAGAGCTGGTTTTGGACAAAATTTTGTTTCCTATGTTAAGTTGTTTGATGAAAATGCATCCTGTCTGTTGAAGGTAAACAACAGCTTATGTCGCCCTTTTCCCTTTCAGCGAGGCATCCATCAGGGCTGCCCGCTTTCAGGTATGCTCTACAGTCTCTCGGTCGAACCTTTACTAGCTTTGCTCCGCAACTCAGTGGAAGGAGTCTCCTTAACAAAAAACTACAAAATGGTTACTTCAGCTTATGCGGATGACATTTGTGTTGCCTTTTCCAGCCAAAATGATGTGGGTGAGGTCTCTCGATGTCTGTCCCAGTTTGAGCTCGCTTCCACAGCAAAAGTAAATTGGAACAAAAGTGTTGCCTTATGGGTGGGCCCAGTCCACCTTCCTCGGCTCTGCCTGTGTTACCAGAAGGAATGCAGTGGAATAAAGAGGGGTTTAAATATTGTAACGGTTTTGAGAAGTGTAACGAATTTGAGAAGTGTAACGGTTTTTGAGAAGTGTAACAATTTTGGAGGAAGTGTAACGAATGTAAAAAGTATGGTTTTGTTATGTGTAACACCCTCGTAATGTAAATAATGGTCGCAGCCGTCCTCCTAGTTAATTCCATGAAACTTACACACAGGCCACGATATATCTTTTTAAATAGTGTATTTCCTTATTCTATGTAGGCTAAATATGTGTTTCCCACTAGATTGACTTTGCATTGTATCAAACAAAATAAGCGTAGGCCCTTTCAATTTCCCCAAACATCTCCGCTCTCCAAAGTTCCTTTCAAAAGGGGTGCGAGTGGTGTTCAATCCCGCAAGCCGCCATTGCCCATGTGCTAATCTCGGAGAAGAAAGGCGTGTCTCCACCTCGTCATAGAGGGGAGGAGTGAGCCAACCCCACTTGGCCAACCCGCACCGCGGTTAGCGACCCGGTAGGCGTGCCCTCGCAGCCGGCGGCTTGATTCCGCCCGGAGTGATAAAGGGGACTGGAAGGGACTGCTTCAGCAGATGAGCGAAGAGGCGGCATACGAGAGGAGCGGTGAGCGGTGAGATGCGAGACGCTCCAAGCCAAAGAGGAGAGGTACTCGGAGAGGAAACCAGCTTTGGAGAGACGCGCTGAAAGGAGGGAGACGGCTCCACCAGAAGGGGAGGAGCAGGTGTGCCCGAGCCAGCGCGTGACGTCTACAGCATCGGCAGCGGATACGCGACGGAGGGTTTTCCCGCCAAAAACGCGAGGAATTGAGAGCTGCTGCCTCCGACCCTGCCCCCCTCTCCAGCAATCCACCTCAAGCCCTACCTGCCTGCAATATCCCCCGTGTAAGTGTGAACGTCGTCTGTCCTACTCGTTGTCCTGGGGTTAAGTAAATTGAATAGAATAAGCTAACGATGCACTGTGTGACTGCTTCTTCCATCCATTGCTGTAAATAATTTTGGTCGCTCTTTCTTTTTGCTTGTGTGTGTATAATAAATCTGTTCTTCCTCCGTACTCTGTCTTCTTCTCTTTTTCCTTCTCTTTCGGTCGCTTTAGAGGTTTCCCGATTGAATATCTGCGGTGCGATCTGGTCAACGTCGGGTGGAATCGGGTCAATTGGGGATCCTGTTAGGTCGCGGTTGGACCATCCGCTCGACCCATCATAACATCTAAAACCGCGTCTGTAACAATTGTTGTCAGGAGTTGGGATTCGGACCTGGGACTAAATTTGTTAGGCCCAAATTTTGGAACACCAATTGTGTTATTACTGTAACAATTGGTGTCTGGGAGTGGGATTCGAGGCCCGAACCAAATTTTTAAAACGGGTAGAGAGAAAAAAAAAAATTGGTCAAAATTACGAGCTGCCGAAATTGTTTTGTTTTATAAAACCCGAATTTTGAGATCGCGCCATGGACAATCAAGGCGATCGGATGTCGGTGGGGGAGACAGACGGGTTAGGGGTAACCCAGGACTTAGGGGAAGAAAGGGAGGAGGAGAGCAATGAGGTGGTTGAGGGTGTATCAGGCGCACAAAATGGCGCTCTTGCGCACGAGATTGGGGCAGCTGCGGCCGCACCCTTGGTACTACCAACGGTGGCCCAAATGCAAGCCTTCATGGCCCAATTCATGGTGGAAATGCAGAGAGAAAACGACATTATGGAACGAATGGAAAGCAGAATGATAGGGGTAATGAGGGCCGATAGGGAGGAAAGGGAGCAGAGTGACAGAGACCGCAAGTTGGGCGAAAGGGTCCCAGGGGTGCACGAGGAGGTAAAGCGGGTCGAGAAGCGCTGGTTGAGCGAAGCGGAGAAAAGCGCGGGTACAATGACGGGGGTAGAAATCGCGACACGGGGTTTGGAAAAGCCGGCGACTGCTGAGGTAGAGGAGGGTGTTTTATTAAAGCCAGCGGTCGCCGAGGTTAATAAAGAAAAAGCAGTGCTGGGAATTAAAATTGAAGAGATGACGGAGGTAGCCCGGGAATTGCAGGGAGAAATGGATTATGTACAAAGTCCCTGCTCACATCACGATGCTGTGCTTAACCCGAATGGAAGTTTGCAGGTTCGCGTGGAGAAAAGGATCCCCCAGGTGAGTCGTGCTGTATATTGTGCGGGTAGATTTTGCAGGAGGATGTTTAGCGACAAAATAATTTTCGCGCGCTTGGGATCGAGGAAGCATCCGGGCGTTGGTGAAGGGTCCCGTGTGAGTGGAAATGGCACGCGTGGGAGGAAAAAGTGTGCGTCGGCGAGTGGGTGTGTTATAAAGTGTGGGAGTGAAACCGAGTGCGAGCGAGAATGCACGTCGGGGTGTACGGAGTGTGACACGAATAGTGAGTTGGTGATGGCGCAGGTGCGAGAGGGCACATCGGAGCGCGAGTGTGAAACCGAGTGCGAGCGAGAATGCACGTCGGGGTGTACGGAGTGTGACACTAATAGTGAGTTGGTGATGGCGCAGGTGCGAGAGGGCACATCGGAGCGCGAGTGTGAAACCGAGTGCGAGCGAGAATGCACGTCGGGGTGTACGGAGTGTGACACTAATAGTGAGTTGGTGATGGCGCAGGTGCGAGAGGGCACATCGGAGCGCGAGTGTGAAACCGAGTGCGAGCGAGAATGCACGTCGGGGTGTACGAAGTGTGACACGGAGAGTAAGGTGGTGGTGGAACGTGTGCGAGAAAGCACACCTGAATTGGTCATGGCGCGAGTGTGGGAGAGCCCATCCGAGCGCGTTAGTGGGTGGATGCAAGAGTGCACGCCCATGGTGAGTGCTACGGAGGACGTAACGGAGGAGAGGTGTGGACCAAAGTGTGCGCAAGAGTGTGCGTGAGAAGTGTGGTGTGTAACAGGGAGAGCGTTGGTGGAATGTACGGACGGCGTTGGAACGCCAGGTTTTGTGAGGGTGAAAGGGGTAGCGTATGCTTGTAAGCATGCAAGTGAAGCATCGACGGTAACCGGGTTAGCGGTTAGGGCGACGGATAGCCGATGCGAGCACTCGGGGCGTGGGGTGCTTTGTTGGGTGCGAGGCCCGGCGCGGGTCGATGCTGCGTCGCTTCTCTTCGAAGCGTCGTTGCCGATTCGGGCTTGGCCCCGCCCCGCACGGTCGAGTCCGGGCTTTGACGGGCGAGGCGACCGGTCCGGTTCAAGGGCGAGTGGGAGGAAGCGGTACGGTGCCCCCTCGTGGGGACGGGGTTCCGACCGGGGGAGATTGAGCCATCGGGCCCGGGACCGCAAGGTGCCGCGCCGAGATGGTGCGTGGAGCCTCGGTCCAACCAAACCACCTCCCTTGAACCGAAAGCCGGACGGATTCAACCTGCAGGCGACCAAACCACCCGAATTCATTGCTCGGCTTTACGAACCGAGTTTAATGATGTCACGACGCACCGAGGCTAGGATATAGTGGACTGTGATGATGATAGTAGTGATTTGATACGAAATTTATAATAGTGGGTAGAATTGGCAGTAAATGGAAAATTTTTGAATTGGTTGGAATTTGGACGAGCAAAATTGATAGTGGGACCTCCCCGATGTGGAGGGATGGCAACTCTGTCATCCCTCACAACGAGTGGGGCAAATGCGCTATAGTTTATGGGGTGTATGGCAGTGAAAACTAGCCCGGGTGGGTTCGGTTATATTGTGTGTAGGGACCTAGAAGATGACATTAGGTGACGTTAAGGTTAGATAGTGACTGATACCTGTAGTGGGGACGCAGGTAGTTTAGTGTGGATGATAATGACGTGGGAGCGCAATAGTTTAAAGGGACGACTGGGAAGCGCAAGTTTCAGAGGGGAGTAGTTAGCTGAGATGATGCCGTGTGTTTGAGGATTGAACAGGTGTGATTGCACAGGTGTGCAACTGAACAGGTGAATGGAGCAGTGTATGAGGGAGTAGTGGTGATTGTGTGTTGTGTTGACCAAATGGTCCAGGAAGAAAGGAGGGTGCAGGTGGCACCAGGTGTGAGGGCACAGGTGTGCAACAGCAGGTATGGAGAATGGTAGTGTGGAATAAATGGAGTATTGGAATGGATGGTCGTGGAGTGAGTATGGTGGAAATTGTGGAGTGGAGTGGATGGTGCGAAGGTGTGAATGGGGGAAGAGTGGACCCCCATCACGGATACCCGGGGCGGGTAGAGTAAGTGTTAGGTAGAGGGTATAGGTAAATTGTGGTTGTATATTGGCATCTGTGGTGCGGGTGAAAGAATGGTCTTTGGATGGGTGCATTAGTGTTGTGGAAATGGCTGGGCGTGTAGCCTGTTAGTGTGTGTAGTTGGTTTGGGCACTCCACCACTGTGAGGATGTCGGCCAGGTGAGGCCGCAGGTGGGCTCTGGGAGCCGGTAGTAGTTGTTGTGGATGGGGCCCGAGGATCCGGAGGACGGACCCGGGTAGCCCAGTGCCAGAGGGCACCGAGTGGGGTGACAGAGCCAGGAGGGGCTGTCCCCAGTTAGTTAGGTTAGGGTGAGGAGCTAGGTAAGCTCGGGTGGCAACGACAGTGGTGGAGGTGTGCAGGTGGGTAGACCTGCTGGGAGAGCTACACGTCACAGCCCAGAAATTGTGCGAGGGCACCGGGAGATGAATCGGGGGAGTGAGACCCCAAATTGAGAAGCCCCACAGTTTGGTCAATGGGAATTGGTTTTTAGAACGCATAGTGTAAGTTGGCCAATGGATTGGCAGGGAGAGACCCCGGGTAGTGTAAAGTGTGTTAAAATCATTTAGAGGATAGTTAGGATGAAGGATCTCCTCGCACCATCTGCATCCACTCACCTGAGGTGACAGGTACTCCGCACCATGCCATTTTTAATTATTTTTGATGCAAATGTTTTGGATTGTGAGACGCATCATGACGTGGGTGTGACATTGTGCGTAATTCCATCTCTCCCTCCTTATGAGGATTGATGACGAATTGGGTGATGGCAAATTTTGGTTAGAGGGATTGTGGTGACGAATTTGGTATGGGAGAAATATGGGGAAGACGTGACAGTAGTGACGAATTTGTAAATGGGTAGATTTTGTAAATATGGGGTAAGGGCAAGGGTAGTGTAGGTGACAGGGGGGTGACGTACGGTAGGGACGAGCTTTCTCACTTCGCCCTCCGTACGCATTTCGCCTTGCATTGCCTTATTGTGACCTTACCCCTCGCTCAATTGTCTCTTTTGTCTCCCACATGACCTGTGCGCCATGGGTGCCGAGGGGAGCGTGCGTGAGGTGGCCATTGTGCGCACGAGATTCCCAGAACCAGCATGCATTGCATTGATGTACCACTTTATGGACCGCTGTTCTGCGGCCAAGCACCACTTGATGGACCCCAGGTTCTGGGGCAGGGCACCTCTGTTGGAGACCGGCCATAGTGGCTAGGGAATCTTGCTTGCGGACCTCGGTGAGGTGGCACCTATGCCAAACAGGTGGACCACCCTTAGTTGGCCCCTGTTGCCCTAAATAAAAATGGACACGGTTGTGCTTTTTATATTTCCAAGTAGGCCGCATGAAGCCAGAAGACGTCGGGAAGAACATCGGCCCAGCAGAGAAAGAGAAGACCACCACCAGTTGTTTTGTTGTGTTTATTAAGAACCATGGTGACTGTGCACCGAGTGGTGCTTTGTGGTGCTTTTGGTGCTTTTGGGTGCTTTGGTGGTATTGGTACTGGTGCATCGATGCAATGCGTGCTGTCTCCTCCCTCCCAACAGGAATTTCTTTTTCTTGTTCCCTAAAAAAAACAAAAAAAAAACAGAGGTCCTGGGTTGCGTTGTAAATAAGAAATAACGTCATTGTAAATAATGCTCCCCACCGTAAATGTATAGTTTGAGAATAATTCCATAATTCGGTTAGCTGTGGGCTTGAGTCTGTTAGACAGGGTGCAATGCAATAGGGGGACATACTTATTTGTGTTTTAAGATTGTCACACTCAGGGTCAGGTTAATTGTAGAGGGAATTACACCTACGTGTCACACTAAGTTAAAGTTTTGTAGGCCCGAGCACGGGCCTGAAGAAAGGAGGGTGCAGTGTAACGGTTTTGAGAAGTGTAACGAATTTGAGAAGTGTAACGGTTTTTGAGAAGTGTAACAATTTTGGAGGAAGTGTAACGAATGTAAAAAGTATGGTTTTGTTATGTGTAACACCCTCGTAATGTAAATAATGGTCGCAGCCGTCCTCCTAGTTAATTCCATGAAACTTACACACAGGCCACGATATATCTTTTTAAATAGTGTATTTCCTTATTCTATGTAGGCTAAATATGTGTTTCCCACTAGATTGACTTTGCATTGTATCAAACAAAATAAGCGTAGGCCCTTTCAATTTCCCCAAACATCTCCGCTCTCCAAAGTTCCTTTCAAAAGGGGTGCGAGTGGTGTTCAATCCCGCAAGCCGCCATTGCCCATGTGCTAATCTCGGAGAAGAAAGGCGTGTCTCCACCTCGTCATAGAGGGGAGGAGTGAGCCAACCCCACTTGGCCAACCCGCACCGCGGTTAGCGACCCGGTAGGCGTGCTCTCGCAGCCGGCGGCTTGATTCCGCCCGGAGTGATGAAGGGGACTGGAAGGGACTGCTTCAGCAGATGAGCGAAGAGGCGACATACGAGAGGAGCGGTGAGCGGTGAGATGTGAGACGCTCCAAGCCAAAGAGGAGAGGTACTCGGAGAGGAAACCAGCTTTGGAGAGACGCGCTGAAAGGAGGGAGATGGCTCCACCAGAAGGGGAGGAGCAGGTGTGCCCGAGCCAGCGCGTGACGTCTACAGCATCGGCAGCGGATACGCGACGGAGGGTTTTCCCGCCAAAAACGCGAGGAATTGAGAGCTGCTGCCTCCGACCCTGCCCCCCTCTCCAGCAATCCACCTCAAGCCCTACCTGCCTGCAATATCCCCCGTGTAAGTGTGAACGTCGTCTGTCCTACTCGTTGTCCTGGGGTTAAGTAAATTGAATAGAATAAGCTAACGATGCACTGTGTGACTGCTTCTTCCATCCATTGCTGTAAATAATTTTGGTCGCTCTTTCTTTTTGCTTGTGTGTGTATAATAAATCTGTTCTTCCTCCGTACTCTGTCTTCTTCTCTTTTTCCTTCTCTTTCGGTCGCTTTAGAGGTTTCCCGATTGAATATCTGTGGTGCGATCTGGTCAACGTCGGGTGGAATCGGGCCAATTGGGGATCCTGTTAGGTCGCGGTTGGACCATCCGCTCGGCCCATCATAACATCTAAAACCGCGTCTGTAACAATATTTAGGGTTATTTCTAGGAGTCTAAGCAACAACAACAACAACAGGCATTTTAAGGCCATTTTCCCTGCAAGAGCGGGGGTTAGCCATGACAATGTTCTCCATTTTGCCCTATTTTCTGCATCTCCCCTTGTTAAACCCCTTGCCCGCATTTCTTCTTCGACCATCTTTAGCCAAGTCTTTCTCGGTCTTCCCTGTCCTCTACTTCCTTCTACATTCATTTCCATCACTCTTCTCAACCAGTCACTTTCATCCTTCCTCAACACATGACCAAACCATCTCAACCCGTTTCTCTTCACAGCATCCATCACAGGCTCTATTCCCATCATCTTTCGCAATTCATCATTTGTCTTCCTCTCTCTCAACGATACTCCACACATCCACCGAACCATTCGCATTTCCACCCTTTCCAGCCTTCGTTGCTGCTCTACGTTCATTACCCATGTCTCACTCCCATAAATCATAACACTTCTCACACATGCAGCATACACCTTTCCCTTCAGCTTCAACGACACTCCCCTCCTCGTCACCACGCCACTCAGTTCCCGAAACTTCTTCCATGCACATCTCACTCAAGCAACCGTTGCCGAGTCTGATCCACCTTCTCCATTCAGCATGTCTCCTAGGTAACAAAATGTTTTCACACCTTCCAGCTTCACGCCATCTCCAAGATCCAACTCAACATTTCCTCCATCTGCAGCTCCCTCTGTGCACACCTTACACTTGAATGTAGCTGCCACACTGGTTAATGACCCTCTCAAACCACTGCATTTTTGCTGAACCCACTCAGCGCACATTGTACATTGAATAGAATTCACTCCGACACCCTTCCTGCACACAGCACACGGACACTTCCCAGTTCTTTCCACCTCACCACATGCTTTACCACTTGCCATCACCTTCGTTTTTCCGATATTCACCTTCAGACCTTTTGTCTCCATACATTCCTTCCACTTGTTAATCTTCTCCTTCAGTCCATCCATACTTTCTGCAATCAACACCAGATCATCTGCATACAACAACTCCCACGGTAAACCATCCTTTAAGTTCTGAGCCAGCACCTCCATCACAGCTACAAATAGTAGTGGACTTAGTACCGACCCTTGATGCACTCCCACCTTCACCTCAAACTCACCACTGTTCCCGTTCTTCGTCCTTACAGCTGTGCGCGCTCTTTTGTACATTGCCATCACTACTCTGATCAACCATTCCTCCACTCCTAACTTCCTCAATGCCCATGTCACTACTTCACGTGGAACCCTATCGAATGCTTTCTCCAGATCAACAAACCCAAGAAACAACTTCTTCCTCTTCTCCATATACTTCTCCTGCAACTACCTCACAATAAAAAGCACGTTTATTGTTCCTCTTCCTGGCATAAATCCAAACTGCATTTCGTCAATCTTCACTTTCTTCCTTAAACTCCTCTCCAACACCCTTTCCAATACCTTCATTCCATGCTCCAATAACTTTATCGCTCAATACGAGCCACAGTCCAGAGGGTCACCTTTCCCCTTGTATAGAGGGTTGAGGGTACTCAGTTCCCAATCCACTGGAATGCGGCCTTCTTTCACCACCAGATTGCAGATCTCTGTCATTCTCTTCACACCCCAATTTCCCGCTGCCTTCAACATATCTCCCACATCTCCCGTCGGCCCTCCCGCTTTTCTACTCTTCATTGCTTTTATCGCTTCCTCAACTTCCTTCTCGGTTATCTTCTCTGCCGGTCCTAAAGCTGGGTTACTCTCTATGTTGCCATCCCATTCATTCTCTGCATTCAACAGTATTTCCATATATCTCTTCCATCTTCCTTTAATTCCATCTGGGTCCACAACGATTTGTCCCACTTCATCCTTCAAGCAACTCACCCCCATCACATCACACCTCTCTTTCGCTATCTGCTTTGCAATCCTGAATACCGCTCTCTGACCCTATTCCAAATCCAATCGTTCTCCGAATATTTTCCTACATGCCTCCTGTGCCTTTGCTACCTCTTTCTTTGCAGCGTTCTTAGCTGCCTTATAACTTTCATGCTCTGCCTTTTCTGCCCCCATACCCTTCGCCTTCTGCCACTCCTTGAACTTCTTCCTCTTCACGTCAATCCTCTTTCCAACTTCATCATCCCACCACCATGTTTCTGAGTGCCTCGGTGGTCCTTTTGTCCATCGGTACCTCACCAACGGCTCCCAACAGACTATCTTTCATTGACATCCAACCACTTTCAAGCTCAACCACATCACCCTCTACCATACTCAGCCTCTCTTTTAATGCCTCCCTCACTGTCACCTCTTTCAACCTCCACACCTTCATTCTCGGTTGGTACTTCACCCGCCGAGCTCTCCTCGCACCTTTCACCCTTATGTCGCAGACAACCAAGTGGTGCTGTGAAACAGCCTCCTCCCCCGGGATCACCTTTGTGTCCCGGAGGTGCCCCCTATCTCGCCTACGCACCAGCAGGTAGTCAACGGTTGTCGTCGACCCACCTGACGTGTATGTAACAAGCTTATTATCCTCTTTCTGGAACTGAGTATTACAAATCAACAAATCAGCTCCATCAGCAAACTCCAAAATCCTTTCACCTTCTCCATTTCTCACACCATATCCGTAACCCCCATGAACTCCCTCAAAACCATCCATACTCCTTCCCACATGCCCATTTAGGTCTCCTCCTACCACAATAAGGAGTCCAAGCATATGAACAAAAAAATTGGGAGGGTTTCTTGGAAAGAATTAAGCAGAAACTGGCTAGATGGAAACGGTTGCACCACCTTCTATCGCTTAAGGCAAGGGTGACAATAATAAATAACCTGGTGGTTCCATTTATTTGGCATAAAGTTATCCCACTCCAACCTCCAACATACTTGGTCACAGGCATTCAGAGGGTTCTAACTCAGTTTTTCTGGGGAGGCCACCATTGGCTTGGACCAGACATGGTGTGCAGACCCCGAAATGCATGTGCGCTTCTGTCTTCTCAAAGTGACATCAAGAATGAATTACGAAACTTTTATTCCAGGTGGCCAAAGCTTGATACATGTTCCGAGTCGGATAATGGCTTTCCGCATGTTGACGATAAAGCGTTTATTGTGTGGTGAGTGTGTCCCGTGGCGGCCTCTCACAAATGCTTGGCTGCAGGAAGCAGATGGGTTGAAGTATGACCGAGAGCTCTTCCTCATGGACCTGCAGCATGTCAACACGACTCTGCTCCCCGAGTTTTATCAGAGCCTTTTGAATGCCTGGCAAGTCTTTGGAATACAACGACTAGAGGTGTCCTCCGATGCCCAAAAATATATGCATGAGCCATTGGTTCTGAATCCTTTATTCCCTGAAATTTCAACCTCCAGGTCATGTATGCATTGCTTCACCAGTAATGGAATAAACAGAGTGCGAGACCTGATGAAGCCTTCCCTAAATGGATGGTTATCCACCGGTTCTCTCACATCAAAAGTGGGGGTTCGGTCATCTAGAATGGTGGACAAAGTTTTGAGAATATATGAATGAATGATCGTTTTAAGGCCATTTTCCCCGCTAGAGCGGGGGTTAGCCTTGCGGGCCCCATGACAATCATGGTTCCCTGTTTGAGGCAATGTTTTTATGGGAATTAAATATCGGGTGGACTGGGGCAGATGAAGTGGTGGACTCTCGTCTCTATTTCCCCGAGCTCCAAATCACCTCAAAAAAAAAATAACAGTGTGTCTTCTCAAATTCAGATGGTTGTGGTGTGTTTCATCTGATGGGGAAAAAAGTTATTTATGGGATATGCCAAGAGGTGCTTATACCGGGTTTCACAACACCTTTAAAAAATCGGTGGGAGGAGATCATTCCGGCTAGTTCGTTGCTATCTCCAGTGTGGAAAGAGATGTATAGGTCTCCAACTTTAGGTCGAACCGGAGACTTAAATTGGAGATTAGTTCATCAGGCCCTGGTCACCAAATACTTACTTAATAAGTTTGATCCCTCTGTACAGAATGTTTGTCCTTTTTGTGAAGAGGCTGAAAATGTGCCCCATGCTTTCGTGAAATGTAGGAGATTGGTACCCCTTTTTTGTTTCCTCCAACAGTTATTTTATAAATTTAAGTTTCTTTTTTCTGTTGCAATTTTTGTGTATGGTATTGAAAGGAGCACCAGGAGCAAGATAGCGGTCCCTTTCTTGAATTTTCTGTGCGGAATTGCTAAACTTGCAATTTATAAAACTAGGAAGATCAAATTGAGTGGCAGAGATGAAAATGTGCTCTTTTGCTTTAAAGGAATAGTGTCGGCCCGGATAAGTTTCGGCAGTGTGAACGACGATTTTTTTTACAGATGAGGTGTTGAGTTTGTTTTTGTAAATTTTACTTATGCTCAATGTCCACATATACATGTATATACATCCTTTTTGCTTGTACAACTTTCTTTTCTTGTAAAAATTTGTGATGTTTTTCCGTGTGTGTTTTGATACTTTTATGATAAAGGCACACAAAAGTCTCTCTCTCTCTCTCTCTCTCTCTCTCTCTCTCTCAGTCTCTCTCTATCTCTCTCTCTGTCTGTCTGTCTCTCTCTTTATCTCTCTCTCTCTCCCTGTCTGTCTGTGTGTTGGGCGTGGCAAGATGGCGGCTGTGCATGTGTGGTGAGGTGCGAGCTGCTCCGACCTTCGATCTTTCTACTCCATTTTGGTCGTTGTTTTCACCTTTTCTTTTCCATTTTTGTTTATCTTCACATTGTCTATGCTCTGTCTGCCCCCACCACTCCATTTTCATCAAACCCGGTACCACAACCCTCGTCCTCCCTTCCCATTTTTCCTCCCCCCACCTCCCATTTCCCCACCCCCACCTCACATTTCCCCACCCCCACCTCCCATTTCCCCGCCCCCACCTCCCATTTCCCCGCCCCCACCTCCCATTTCCCCGCCCCCACCTCCCATTTCCCCGCCCCCACCTCCCATTTCCCTGCCCCCACCTCCCATTTCCCCGCCCCCACCTCCCATTTCCCCACCCCCACCTCCCATTTCCCCGCCCCCACCTCCCGTTTCCCCGCCCCCACCTCCCGTTTCCCCGCCCCCACCTCCCGTTTCCCTGCCCCCAACTCCCATTTCCCCGCCCCCACCTCCCATTTCCCCGCCCCCACCTCCCATTTCCCCGCCCCCACCTCCCATTTCCCCGCCCCCACCTACCATTTCCCCGCCCGTTATCCCCTTCCTCCGACCGTTCCCTCCCGAACGAGGTCAGCGTGGAAGACATCATTATAGATGAGGGCGAGACTACTGGAAGTAAGCTGTAACACGTGCCCTTTTGTGGTTTGTTTTCAACGTATCCAATCACGTGACTGTTGTCGCGAAGGATGCACTAACCGGAAGTTACGTAGTTCCGCGGGCGGCTATACAAACATTTCGTATTATTTTTCATAAAACTTTATATTGTAAGAAAGAGAATTATTACTTCTACCTTGTCGGAAAGTTAAAATTTTAAAGATCAGACAATAATTGAGCGAGTTATGATCAAATAACCTACTGAAGGAGCTGCGCTCCAACGCGAGTCGAAAGAATTGACGCGACCAAAGACGGAATTCGTCCGAGTTGCTTTATTGAAACAAAACAGCTCAGGTATTCTGAAAAGCCCGTTTATCGGGCAGCAATATATATACACATTTATGCCCGGGCGTTTGCCCGGGAAAACCGACACCGGGCATGCCCGGGTGTCAAGGGCGAGTCCTGGAAAGGCGAGTCTGGACATGCACGGGCGTCCTGGACGCGGCCTGGCAAGTCGAGGCTGGGCGTGCCCGAGCGCTCTGGGCGAGCCCTGGAAAGGCGAGAGCGGGCATGCCCGGGAAAGGCGAGAGCGGGCATGCCCGGACGCTCTGGGCGAGCCCTGGAAAGGCGAGAGCGGGCATGCCCGGACGCTCTGGGCGAGCCCTGGAAAGGCGAGTCTGGACATGCCCGGGCGTCCTGGACGCGGCCTGGCAAGTCGAGGCTGGGCGTGCCCGGGCGCTCTGGGCGAGCCCTGGAAAGGCGAGACCGGGCATGCCCGGGAAAGACGAGACCGGGCGTGCCCGGGAGGTTCGGGCGTGCCCGGGAACAGCGAGTCCGGGCATGCCCAGGAGAGGCGCGTCTGGGCCCGTCCGGACGAGCCCGGCATGGCGATCGCGCCCTGGCCGCGTCCTGGCAGGTGCAAGGCGATTGTGTACATTCAGCGGGGACCGCTACACTACAACGTTTCCATAATTTCCGGCTGCAACACGTGCCCTTTTGTGGTTTGTTTTCAATGTATCCAATCACTTGACTTGTCGTGAAGGGTGCACTAGCCAGAAGTTACGTAGTTCCACGGGCGCCTATTGCGGTGGGTAATATAATCGGGCTCGAGAAAATCCGTGCAGCTTGACGGATGAACAAACGCCTTGTATTATTCGTAGCTGAAGAGCAGCTTGTGCATGAAATTGTGACGACCGGTTTGTCTACCGAGAATGGACACTTTGTCCTGGTCTCCCCACTGGACACCCCAGCCGTGAAAGTCTTGATATCAAATTGTCCCCCATTCCTCAAAAATGATTTAATTTTAAAAGAGCTTTCTCAGTATGGTACAGTGGTGTCGGAGATCACGATGTTATCTCTGGGATGTTGCAACAAGCAGACTAAACACATCATGTCCTTCCGGCGGCAGGTGTACATTGTGTTTCCTGCATCCAATGTGGACAAGGTGCTCAACGCGGTATTTACGTTTCATGTGGATAATCACGAGTACCAGGTATATGCGTCCACGGAAACGTTAAAATGTTTCGCCTGTGGGAACTTTGGGCATCTAAAACGGTTTTGTCCACCAATTGCCCCTGCAGTAGCCGAGCAGACAACACCTCCTGATACTGTGACAGAAAACATACCATCGACATCGAAAACCTCCGAAAAAGAAAACGTTTGGGACACTCGTCTCCTCTTTGAGAAAGAGGAAAACACCTTGGAATGTACCACCACCCCGTAAGGAAAAGAAGGTGGTGTTAGACTCCGAAGCATTGGACTCAGTACCACCTGATAAAACATCGATGAGTAATCGATAATATGAATACGCATTGCGTGGAGTGAGAGCTTCATCGACAATGGTCAGTCGATCGAGTACGCAGCCCTCGCAAACATCTGTAGGCCTGGGCCTAGCGAGGCTAGGTTGTTTGATCTTGGGCTTAAAATTAAAATTAAAATTAATTTTATTGAATGGATAGATTGGGATAGAATGCAGGACTTACCTACTGTAGGCTATATAGTCTAGACTTCTAGTCGACTGGACCAGGTACGTAGGTCCGACTGGCAGGTACGTACTGAAATCGGTGTACCTGGCTTAAATGAAGTCGGTGTAGCTGGCGGAAAACTGAAGGCGGTGTAGCTCGCATAAATGATGAGCGGTTTCGAATTCAAAATCCGTTCTGTACAGTACTGTATTGTAATTTATTGATTTTAATCACAAGGTGAAAATAATTTTAATCAACAGGTGAAAATAATTTATCGGTCGCGCCAGACCAAAGCAAGATCACGTCAGCAAGATGCTTTTATGAAAAAGCGAACAATGAACAATAAATGAATAAATGAATTCATTTATATGTACAGGGTGCCCCAACACCTTGCCCCCCCCCCCCCCCTGCCCAGCTCTACTGGGTCGCCACTGTACAATGGCGGGCATATAGCGGGAAGGATCATTCATTTGACATCTCAAATACCAAATTTCATAATGATCTAATGAGCCTTTCTTGTTCTGTTGCAGATTTTGTGAAGTGATGTCGTGGTCGGGTGATTCCGAAAAGAAAAGGTGGATATGCCGCATCTTGGCTATCGCGTTCCGAGTCGCCAGGGATCAGACGCCGGGAACCATATCCCGATCCTGGGTTGCCAAGTACCTGAACAGGTCTGAGGACTTCGTCAAACGCAATTGGAACCGTGATCCCTTCGATTGCGAGATGGACAGCCGGCCCGAACAGACAGCACAATGTTTGTCTCAGGAAAGCAGGGATATCATCATTGAGTCGCTTGCCAAGGAGAAGAAAAGCATTCGAGGGCTCCAAAAGGAGATTGAACGGGTTCGAGGGACGAAGAAGAGCTTATCAAGTATCCACAGGTTCCTTCAGTCCATTGGTGCAAAGGCTTTTCACCAAATTCCAGCACCGAAGCTGACGGAGAAGAACGTCGAGGATCGAATGTGGTTTTGTGAGTTTTTGAGCGAGTGGACCTCTGATGATTTTCTTTTCCTGGCCCCTTCTGATGAATTTTTCATTTATGAGGCTCGACGTCCCAACTTCCAGAACGACAGAATTTGGGCTCTTCACAATGATGACATTCCACAAGAACTCAAGATTCGAGAGAAATCGAAGACAGCACGGTGCGTTGGCGTCTTCTTGATGTTCACAGCGAAAAGGCTGATGTGGGTCATCAAAGAGCAAGGACAATCATGGGACGGCAAATACCTCCGAGACGTTGTGCTGACCCGCCATGTTATTCCGTTCTTTACGGAACCCAGAAAATGTCCTCAGCATCAAGGAGACCACGTTTCTGCATGACCGAGCCCCGTGCATGAGCGCACTGGCGACCCAGAATCTTCTGAAGGCGAACAAGGTCGATTTTTTCGGAAACGATGAGTGGCCGGGAGCATCGCCTGACCTCAACGCCTGTGAACATTTGGGGGCGATACTCAAGGACAGAGTTGAACAACGCCTCCAGAACACCAGGGAAGAGCTTCTCACTGCTTTGACTAACGTCCTCGAAGAAATGGAGTTCGATCGTGACTTGTTTGTGTCTCTCTTGGAATCCTACCCCGCTCGTTGGAGGCAGTTCGGTCGGCGGGCGGTGGGCACACCAAATATTGAAGCAAAGCTTTGAAACTGTGCACATGAGATGTCGAATAATAAAGCTTTTTTCCCCTATTCGTGGTTTCTCCCTACCTCTCCTACGTTGGGCTGGGCAGGGGGGGGGCTAAGGTGTTGGGACACCCATATTGATTTTAATCACCAGGTGAAAATAATTTATCGGTCGCACCAGACCAAAGCAAGATCACGTGAGCAAGATGGTGGATCATGGAAGGGACAAGATGGCGGATCGTGGAAGGGACATTTCAAATGACAACATGAAATTTTGTTTCCAAGGGATTGGGGAAAAATTGGGAAAAAAAAATTGTGAAATTTGAAATGAAAGTGAAATTTTGAATGGATTTACACATACATGCAATTGGCATAGAGGTTCGCTTACGAAGCTCTCTATGAAGTATTGCTAAATGTGAATGCAGATCCTCTGCCTGCTGCCGATATGGACGCTCAGCCTAATGTGGAGGAGCTGCATGCGCTACCTCCAGATGAGGTTGGAGTGCAAACTACATTAGATCCTTGTGCGGATTATGACAAGTCGGGTCGAGACTCGACTGGGGGGCAAAAAGAATGAAATTCGACCCCTCAGTGTTCCAACGCACCTGCTGGCGATCTTTCAAAGCAAATAGTCGTGCCGGCCAATTTAGAAAACGTACCTGAGCACAATGAATGATTGTCCCGAGGAAGAACCTCAAATTGTGCAACAGGTTGCAGAATCGCCCCCCTCCCCCCCCCCCCCCACATTACCTGGGGTTCTGGTAGAACCTCCCCCTCAACCTGTTCCTACAGAAATAGGGCAGGCTAACACCTGCATACCTACCACAGAGTATTCTGGTGTCTCAAGAGCCAGGGATTGTAAGTGTCCCAGATAGTGCTTCTGACATGTCTGAGGAGGAATCCTATGACATTGAGGAATTCCCCACATACAGTGATTCCAACGTCTTACCATCGCAAATACTCAAGTTTCTGAAACACACTTTTAGAAAAAGATATATTGAAATAAAAAAATCATTTTTCTGATCTACATGGGTTTATTGAAATGGCAAGGTGTATTATTCGCCGACTCCGTGACCACAATTTAACGGAACACCAATGCAGTAGGCTTAAGAAACACATTGTTAAGGCAAAAAATGAACTAAAAGGATGATACGCATATTTCCCTTTCCTTACCCCTTTTACATCACCATGACCATTTTTGGTAGCCTCAATATAAATGGTGGTGCAGAGCCAGTCTAGGATGCTCCAAGTGGTCAACCTTGTAAGGCAACGGAAACTAGATGTAGCTTTCTTACAAGAAACCCACTCTACTCCATCGTCTCACGCTATATGGAATCGAATGATGAAAAAGGCCGGCTGCTTTAGCGATTCAACCTCTCGTACAGCAGGAGTTGCCTTTCTAATTAATCCCCATTTTTGCCGGCTCCAACTCACATTTCAGGAAATAATCCCAGGTCACTTAGCTTCACTGGATTTTGTTGATGGAGATATTAATTTTACTTTAATAAATGTCTACGCCACTGCAAAGGGCACAGACCGACGAACCTTCTATGACAGGTTACGACTCCATATGATGCAGTTAGACTTGCAGAAGTGCATTATAATAGGTGGTGATTTTAATTGCACCCTGCAACCTGAGTGCGATCGGAATGGCGCAGAACCTCACCCCGGACCAACCAGACTGTTATCGATAATAATAGGAGATTTTGGTTTTCAAGATATCTGGCGGATACAAAATCCAGGCACCCATCAATTTACCTGGTGTAAGGTTGCCAATAATCAAGTGGCCCTCGCCAGGCTTGATAGATTTTATATAAATTTGCCATTTGCCAACCTCTCCCCCACCACTGAAATTTCCCCGTCTGGTTTCTCCGACCATCACCTCATTACCATGAGTTACCGACTTACCGTGTAGGGTTATCTCCAAATCACCACTCTTTTTGGAAACTAAACATTTCCATATTAGATAACCCCTCCTTTGGGAATGCCTTTGAGAGGGTGTGTTCCAATCGGAGAGGCTCCAAATCCAGTTTTAATGACAAGCGATTGTGGTGGGACAACACAAAGGTCCCATTTAGAAGTTTCTGTCAGCAATTCTGTTTTCTAAACACACAAGTAGAACTCAGGATTAAAGTGGAGCTGGAGAAGGAGATTCTCCAGATTCAAACAAATTAAAAAACCCATCGTACCCCCCAACAGAAACTAAGACTACATGAGAAGAAGTCTCTTCTTAATAATATAATTGCTAATCAAACCCAAGGAGCACTAACGAGATAACGCTTTCAGCACCTTTACCTCCTGGATTCTCCGACCCGGTTTTTCTTTGATTTTGAATCAAAATTTCCTCATTCCCTAATTACTGTTTTGAAACGTCATGATAATTCAATCACGACTAATCCTGTAGAAATTAAGAAGGATGCAAGACTCTTCTTCTCGACACTTTACCGGGCAACAGATGTCGATGCAGAACTTGTTCCTATTTTGTTTGATGTGTCAGTACGTTAACTCCAAAGCAAAGAACGGAGTTGGAGTCACCGCTCATGCTTGAGGAACTTTCTGTTGCCCTTAAAAGCCTGGACAGAGGGAAATCACCTGGCCTGGATGGACTGCCAGTGGAGTTCTTCGAGAAATTTTGGGACTTGATTGGACCTGAATTGCTTCTGGTTTTCCTGGAGAGCTTGAAGAAGGGTGAACTTCCACTGAACTGCAGGAGAGCCATGCTTACTTTGCTTCCTAAAAAAGGAAATGTATTGCTCATATCACAGTGGAGGCCAGTGTCCTTATTGTTTACGGACTATAAAATTTTCTCAAAGGCTTTGGCCTTGTGTCTCTCACCCCTACTCGGAGACATTATTCACATGGACCAAACTTATTGTGTTCCAGTTCGCAATATTCAGGATAATATCTCTGTTGTTTGAAATGTCATTGAAATCTGTGAGACTAATTATGAAAGTTGTGGCTTGATCTTCCTCGACCAGGAGAAAGCTATTGACTGTGTTTCTCAGACATATATTTTTGAAGTGCTAAAATGTTTTGGTTTTGGACCTCTTTCTATCTCATATACAGTTATGTTACTCAAACATATCGGCTATTTTAAAGATAAATAATGAACTTGTACCTCCCTTTTGTGTTGGGAGAGGGGTAAGGCAAGGCTGCCCTCTGTCAGGAATTTTGTACGCTTTATCCTTTGAGCCCCTCTTAAATACCTTTCAGAAGTCCTTGTCTGGTGTTACCATTGGAACCCACCCCTTAAAAAGCATTGCTTATGCAGATGACATCTGTGTCTGGATCAGACATTCAGAAGACGTTGGTTTGATGATGAGTGCATTGGATCTCTTCAGCAGGGCACCATCGGCCAAGATAAATTGGACAAAAACAGAAGCGCTGTGGCTTCAACCCTCAACTTATCCCCTACCTGCCCCCCTATTTCCTCTCCCCCTCCTCTCCCTGCCAATCTTTTGTGGAGAAGAGATGGGATTAAGTTCCTAGGGGTGTTCCTTGGCCCTGGAAATTTTGTGAGGCATAACTGGGAAGGCTTGTTCGCACACATTGAAGTACTTTTACTGAAATGGAAGAACTTGCTCTGCCAACTGTCCTACCAAGGTAGGGTACTAGTCATCAACAGTCTGGTCACCTCTACGTTATGGTACAAGGTTCTTTCCCTGCAGCCGCCCTAAACTCTGGTGGAGGACATACAAAAATGCATCACCCATTTCTTCTGGTCCGGAAAGCATTGGCTGAGACCAGAGATTCTAAACTTACCAAATGCAGAGGGTGTCCAAGGGCTTGTCAATTTCAAGTGCCGCATCATGGCTTTCCACCTACGAACAACATGGCGCTTCTTGTTTGAACCATGTTTTGCGTGGATACAGCTTACCAGCTGCATCTTACGTCAAGCGGGGAAGTTGGACCTTGCACAGGAGCTGTTCCTGATGGATTCGACCAAGATATACCTATCAATGCTACCTGCCTTTCACCAAAGCCTACTGAATGTGTGGCAAGCCTTTACCTGTCTCCGTGACCCCTCGACTTATGTTCGATCCATGTTCTTCAACGAACCATTATTTCACCACTCTGTATTTGGTGAGTGGGTGAATGAAAGCACCTTCATTCAAAGGTTTATAAATGCCTCAGTAACAAAAGTGTGTCATTTGAGAAACGCCACCATTGACAGGTGGATAAGTTCTACCGCTCTGGCTTCGACGGTTGTCATTAGATCGTGTCGCAGAGTTGACAGCATTTTGAAAATGGTGCTTTGCATCTACTGTGCCTCAAATGGCTGGGCAAGCAACCCTCCTGTACCCACCTCTGAATCTTCTCCACCCTTCCCCAATCTTTGTCTATCTGGTTCTCTTAGTTTGGGACCTATTTGTTTTGGCCGCTCTCTGTCCTTTTCTGGGAGCAATCGAAAGACCCTGTATGTGCAATGCTTAAAAGTCCTTTTTCCTTCGTTGGCCTTCCCTGTACCCTGTAGATGGACTGCAATCCTGCCGAATACCCCTCCCCTTTACCCTATTTGGGGGTGGTACTATAAACAGCCTGTGCCGAAACGTGTTGGGGATCTTCAATGGAGAATTGCTCATTGGATCCTACCTCCAAATTCCCTAATTCGCTGCTTCTCGCAAGCGATAAGTGAGCAATGTCCATTTTGTGGACAAACTGAGACCTTTCCCCATGCATATGTACACTGTGACCAGTAAATTACTTTTTTTGTTTTCTTTAAAATGTTACTTGCACGGTTTTCCTTTGTTTTTGTTTTTCCTGCCTTTATTTTTAGCCCAAGTGGGCGTTTCAATTCCCCAACAACTATTTTAATTCATTTCTTTCTTTCGCAAGCCAAGTTGGTGATATACAGTATAAGACCAGGAAATCAAAGATACGCAATGATTCTCATAGTACAGATGTTTTGGAAATGATAAGTGAGTTCGTTGTTTTCCATTGCATCCGCATGTTCTTATCGCTTCGTGTAAAGTGACGAGAGTGACGTGACGAGAACTGTTCTTTTGAATTAATTACTTTCTCACTTTGCCGTCGCTGTACTTATCACGGCCCCAGGCCCGGCATGCCGAGCGTCCATTCTCGCAGTACCGCGTTCGGATCGTTAAGCAGGAAGCATGCTTGTAGTGGGGGGGCCAATGTTTTCCCGTTGAATTCAAATGTTAATTTGTGGACACTGGTTGGGTTGTCTTTAGGGATGATAGAAGTTGTAGAAAAAATATGTCTCCATTTTTTTCAAGTTCTTTATAGCGGCCATTTTGGATTATCAAAATGGCGTTTGTTGAAAACCGAAATTGTCATTATCTTGGCTTCTAAATGACCTAGAGTGTTAATTTTGGTGTCCAAATGTACATATTTGCGGATACTTAATCCAATAAACACACATTTATACACCTACATATGATCAAAAGGGTTCTTATGGCAGCCATCTTGGATTTTCACGCACTTATGCCAACACATATATATATTTTTTTCCATCATTTTCACTTCTAAATCACATAAAGGCTGGACTTTAGTGTTCAAATGTACACTTATAATGTCTTTGTGCAATATTTTTAGTTGGCAGTGTTCATTGTTACATTGAAGGATCTCCATCCTCCTCATCATCAGTGTTATCGATTCCCATGGGGCGCTCCTGACCCGTGTTACCACACACCTCTTCATCTGCCCCACACATACACATCTCAGAACAGTTGAGATGCTGAGACCTGCATGAGCAGTGAGACATGCATTGGGTCTTCTTGCAGTTACATTTGATTAGATGTGTGATGGCAGCTGGGGCTGGAGGGTCCTTGGTTGTGATGGGCACCAGCTGATCTCCTTCTGCTCTCCATCCATGTTCTGTTGGTTGTGGAAGCTGGGGGTCCGGTACATCAGCCTGATGCCACACCATGGCCTGGAAATGTGCACGAGCAATGGCTTCATGTAAAGCTCCCCGTGTTGGTGGCAGCTTCTGTGCCTCTAGCTGTTTCTTGGTAAACAGTCTCCACCTCAGCTTGCCCACATCCACAACTGTAGTACGAGGCTCATACAGCTGGCATACAAATGCCTCAATGTCACTTTCTGTGTCAGCTCTCAGCTCCTCAGAGGCCCCAAGGTCATGAAACGCAGATACCACCTCAACAGAGCACCTATTGAGGGCTTGCCAACATGTGAGCTTTCCCTTGCCGGCAAACCGACCAGTCTGGTCTGCTCCCGTGAATGCATGGAATCCTGGTAGGGCTGCAGCCTTCCTGACACCAAGTTCATGTACTATTGGTTCCAGTGAGATTTGCCTCTTCTTGTTCCCCACACCCGTGATGAAGTATGTGTCTTTGCATAGTTCATGGTACCGGTGGAGTGCTAGGATGAATACATCAGTATCAGGTGACTGAATGTACAGCTGTGTTGCACCTCTTCGGACGGCATCTAGACTGTGAAGAAAGATCCTCGTATCAGCCTCCTCCTGGGAGCTACAGAGATGCTGTACATCCATGCAGTTGGAGAAGACATCCTGCCTTGAAGTGACGATGAAGACCTTGGTAGTCCCCTCAAAGTGACACAGAGCTTTCTTTGCCAGATAGACAGTTAGCTCATCTTTGGTGTTGGTGTGCGACAGGAACTGTTTTGCTGTCAGTTTCCCAATCGGGGTGCTGTCTTGAACGTGGTAAGCAGTGGGCGGCTTGCCACCTTGGCGCCTCTCCCGTGTGGCCTCTTTCAGTGAATTTGGCAGATCATATCGGTCAAACACGAGGTGGACTTCATCATACCCGTTGGTCTTGCAGTCCAGTGTTGCATTGAAATGGCCAGCCCACTGGGCACATGTTTTGACCCATTGTGGCTTACCCATTGCTTGCACTAATGCCATGCCGTCTATGACAGTCACCTTCTTGGGAGGGGGTGGAGTATGTTCAGGATTGTCGTCGTCTGGCTGCTGACCAGTGCCAGTTGACTTCTTGGGTAGATCTTCTAGGATGCCCATGAGCTTGCTTTTGTCTGTGCATGGTAGTAGTGTCCCAGCCATTGCAAAGAGGGTTCGTGGAAGCGCGGTGAATTCATATTGACCTATGGCATCCTTCAAGTTGATCTCTGGTCGTGAGCGGGCCACGATCAGCATGCGCGCAAACAGTGACCTGTCGTCTTTCAGCTCTACAACCTTGTCTGCCAGTTTGTGCTTCACAGCTTTCCTGGCACTCTTCCACATCTTCAGTTTGACCTTTCCCATTCTGGCCCAAAGGTTGATTTCATTTGTGTTGATGCGCTCTGCAACAAACGTGTTATACGCTTTCTGACCAATCTCATCTTGGTTGCAGACATCCTTCTGTACTTCAGCTGGCATCACCACCTTGGTGATGATAGTCGTCAGGTCTTCACCCTCATGCGTCATGGGATTCATGGACTCTCTGATCACATTCTTCAGTCGACGAATGCTGTCTTCCTGCCGAGCCCAGACTGTGGTTGATAGGTCGTGGTGCTCCTTGCGTGTAGCTGATTGTGAGCCAGCCATCTGACGGGCTTCTTCAGCAAGCCTACTCAGCTCTGGTGCTGTCAGAAAGAACCTTTCGCGGGCACTGGCATTCTGGGTAATGCCCACAATACCCCCTGTCACCTTCATGATCCTGTTGATGTGCTCCAGTGCATGGTCCACACCTACAGCACAGAAGGGGATTTCATTCTTATGGACACTGAAGTTCCCATCCATGAACTCTTGGTAGATCCCTGGATCTGTCATCTTCAGGGCCTTCATCTCTGCAAGGTACCGGGGAGTCAGCCTGGCATATTTCTGTTTGTCATGTGCAAAGAAGTATATGCACATCTCATCCAGTGAAGACAGGTGAAGCTCAAATTGTCCATCACGGGTGGCACGGATGAATGTGTATATCAGCATTATCATCCGCATGTAGCGTCGCACAAACTTGAACAGTGGACTCTTGGCTTCTTTCCTCTCATCAAACTTTGCCATGGCCTCCAGGACTTCGTTTGACTCGAGGACAGCTAGCATGTTGTTCTGCGCGCTTGTCATCTCCTCTCGGTTGTGTAGATGACAGCTCTGGGCAACCTGTTGTGCTGACTGGGTACATGGGCCCCTCAGATGGGGATGCTCTTGGAAGAATTCGTCCACATAGAGGTCGAAGAGGGCTTGGACAGTGGTGATGTGGGCCTCCAAAGCCCTCTTCATGTGCTTGGCTTCCAGTATTTGTCTGGTCGTTGTTGGGCCATAGATATCAGCCTCAGACCAAGCCTCGTCAAGACCACTGTCCTCTATGGCATTCCCAGCAGCCCTCAGTGCAGCCATCACAGTGTGCATCTCCCCTAGTCGCAGTACCCACTTGCCTTTGCAGTCATCTCTGGTCATCTCCAGCTGTTTGGCTCGCTCATACAGGGCCATGTCTAAGGTGATCACTGTCTTCCTATCGGGACCCATGACCATGCAGTTGATTTGCTGTGTCTGTTTCAAGACTGTTATCAGTGTTTGCCATTCATGGGCTGGTGCTGCTACCAATGGCAGGGCGTTGACCTCTGTCAGAGGCTTCGAAGAGGAGAGCAGTGAGTTGTAGGCTGTCCAAGTTGGGATATCGTGATGCTTGATCCTACTGCCAGGTGGTTGTTTTGGATCGTGGACGAGTGACCCTACAGGGTCAGCATGCTGGGGTTCTGCAGCTTGCAGCTGGTCATCTGGTGGGATGATGTCGTCTTGTACGTCCTCAGCTTCAGCTGTTCGCATGATTGTGCGTGAAAGTAGCCACACTGTGTCCGTCGCAGAGTACGGCTTGGTGACATCTGGGTTTGACCGTGTCTTGAAGCTATACGTGGTACCTGTGGCAGATTGTTTGTTTGGTGCTTGGCAAGGAACAAAGTCTGGAGCAGTCAGAACCTTGAGTGAGCGGTGTCTGGCCTTTCGGTCATGTAGTGTCAGTGTTCTATGTTCATCTGTGGAGGGTGCATGTTCCCGTCGTTGGTAGAGTGCCCAGGCTGTAGCATGGAGTGTCCGCTTCCCATCAGGTGTGTCTTCATTGAAGTCACTGTTGTCCACTGCAAAGAAGACAAACGTCCCTATGCGCATGGTTCTTGGAAAGTATACACCCTGTTCTGTCGTAGACTCTATGACTGAGTTGGCCAGCTGTGTCTCCAACCGCAAGATCCGACTATAATCAACAGACAGACCGAACCCATGCAGGAAATCCAGAAGCTTCTTGTTTCTGGTGGACTGATGGACTACAATGGCAACGGCAAGCTGCTGTGGCCATTCTAAGCGATGGCGGAATGGTGCATCTGGCTCTTTGGGCTTGTACGTGACTTGGCGTTTTGACTTGTAGCCGTACATGATGTTCTGACTGATGGTTATAACATCTCGATGAATAGTGGCTGAGCGCATAGTCTCTGGCTCAATGCTCGTGGCTGGTCCTTCCAGTAGCCAGCGGAGGAAAGCATAGAGTACTTTGGGTACATGCTTTTCAGCATCATCAGTGTTCATTTCTCCTTCAAATTGCCATGGGTGCTTGTTCTGACAAGCAATGGCACTGCGGAGAACAGAGGCACTCTCAAACAGTTGTTCGATGTTTTTTTCATTTGTCTTCGTCATTGCATCTTCGACAGCTGCATCACGCACGGCAGTGGAGAATACACAGTCTGACTCGTTTCGACGTTTTGGTTTCATGAAGTGAACGTCATCAATGTGAGAGTTGATTTTCTCCTTCATGCCTTGGGTAGTAGGTGATGGGACATTGTGCACACCATTATTGTCAAGAATCCTGGAGTAAACCGACTTCAGGTCAGACATGTTGAGAATTTCACCAGCTTGGAGTAGAGAGCGAACAAGGCTGACAAACTCAATGTCTGCGGCTATTTTGATAACATTAGTTTCTTGCAGTATGTGTTCTTTGTCATCACTTGATGTCCCACTCTTGGGAGCACGTTGGACATTCTGCACCCAGCATGGGAGATGATACTTGACGTCGATCGCATGAGCATCATGTGCACTGATGGCAGCACTCAGCTGAACTTTCCACTTGTGGTTGCTGCCTTCTTCAACAGCTTTCTTCAGCTGTTTACCTGCGTTGAACGTGCATACAACATGTACACTTTCCTTAGTGACCTCTTGACAGAAGAAACAAAGGTCTCTGTTGAATGGAGTTGATGATGAACGTGTGAAGCGAAGAGTCTCGTCTTGCGTAGAACCTGAGGTACTTGCAGCGGCAGGTGCAGAAGAAGGACGTCCACACCTCTTATGAAGATGCTGGGTGTCGCCATGTTCGCAGGCTTTCTGGTGGCGAACTCTAGCACGCTCCAGGTGAGCAGTGTTGCATGTAGATCCATAACATGCCCGGTGCCACTTTGCTTTATTGTTCCTCAAGTCAGTGGCAGTGAAACAGCTTAATCGTTCGCTGATCTGTTTGAAGTCGGCATCACCATATCGTGCCCTCTCCTGGATGAACTGGAGAAACTTTGCATATGAGCCCAGTGCTGGCTCAGTCACTAGTGCACCTTGGGGATCCTGGCACTGAATGCAAAGTGTGAAATCAGTTTCTTTCTTGGTTTTCTTGCTTTTTGGCTCCATCATAGCTCAGGGTCACGAATCTGGAACATACAAATAACAAATAACAATTAAGATAGATGTGCATTAAGTTAGATTTTGGACACTGGTTCGGCTGTGCCATAAAAACCTATTTTTATCCCTTGTAGGTTATTAAAGAAGGTTTCATTCAATTCTCTATCCCCAAAAATGTACAACTGGACACCAGAATCGAAACTCTAGGTCATTTAGAAGCCAAGATAATGGAATTTTACGTTTTCGACATCCGCCATTTTGAAAATCCAAAATGGCCGCCATAAAGAACTTGAAACAATTGGAGACATATTTTTTCTAGAACTTATATCATCCCTAAAGACAGCCCAACCAGTGTCCAAAAATTAACAAGCAATTTCACCAGGCATTTCAATCTGCTACATTGGCCCCCCCACTATTGACGATAACAGCTCATGTGGCGGTGAAAGAGATTATTATCGCCGTTTGTGAAATTATCGGAGCTGAAAATGTCCTCGCAGCTTTGGGGATGAACAAGAAAGTTGTTGTTCTCGTTTTATAACAAGCTATGGTGGCGAGTGTTGTGGAATTGGGTTTATCCGCAAGGGCGGATCCAGGAATTTCAAGACGAGGGGGGGGGGGTGCATGAGACAAAAGTGCTGGAGGGGGGGTTAGGAGAGTGTGGGGGTCCTCCCCCAGGAAATTTAAAAAAATTGATCGTCAGAAACGGCATTTCTTGCGTTCTTGGAAGTTACTGTAGTTCCTTGTGTTCTTCGCTGGTCCAACAATTCAACAGATTCGCGATGACCAATGGTCAGATAGAGGAACTGGTGAAACGGCTTGCCCAGCTGTTCCTTCTGCTTTAAATTGATGAATTTTGGAGGTGTGCGTGTGTATGTGTGTGTGTGTGTGTCTGTGGTATGCATGTGTGCGGCATGTTTTTTGTGTAGTTCTACTGGAGCTTTCTGATATTGCATTTCTGATTTGTGTAGTTCTCGTGAAATGATTGTTATGATCTCTAATTAGGCTAATTAACTACAAAGAATCCAGAAAAATTCCCATGTTTCTAAACGCAAGCCATGTTAAGGTGTATAGAGCAGCTTAATAGGTGCTGGTCAAAGCCTGGCACCGCCATGCGCCGAGGTTGTGAAGCTCAAGGCAGGGGGTTCTCCCCACAAAAGAGATCAGGTAGGACAGCGGAATGTGAATTATTTTATTAATCGTAAATTATGCTATTTTGGAATAGACGGCGCTTGTGTTTCTGAATGAAAATGTCACACACATCATGTGGGGATATGGTGAAGTTATGGTGTATGTTCATGAGGGCCAGAGATACCATCCGACTTTCTCCCATATAATTTCTTAGGTAGGTCTTCAGACGACGCAGGCAAGAAAATGAGCATTCGGCCTCACAGGAGCCTACAGGGAGGGTGCATCCAATATGGAGTAGGACTTTGATGGATGGAAATTCGTCTCCATCTACTGCGCAGAAACAATCCATGAATGTGATTGGAAGCGTGTTGTTGGGCTTCCTTCTCCAAAACATCTGCCAGTCTCTAAGCTCATTTATCAGTCCTGCTGGATGTTCCATGTCGTTTTATCAACGCAACAGCTTCTGATGTCGGGCTGGAATGTCGCAGGTATCGGCGATTATTGCAGATGGCATCAGCAGAAACAGATCGCTACCCTCCCGATTTTCAGCACAGAATCGGGTGTCCATTTCCTGGCTGAGGTGGTCGAGAAATGGAATGGACATGTTTCTGAGGTAGAAGAGCAATGGAGTATTGGCGGCAGTGTTCGGTCGATGGATTTGTTGTTTTACAACTCTCGGCATTGTGACATCACCTCCTACAGATTCTATCATGGCCTTAGCGTGATATCGAACCACAGATAGAATTCAGTTTCAGCATTTGACCGTAGTTGAGTGAATGCGTCCTTCTTGTCATCAATCATAGAGTATGCCTCCTGCACATCCATGCTGTTGCATTGAAGAGGGGGGGTGCGCACTCCCTGCACCCTCCTCCCTGATCGAATGGGGGTTGCGCACCCCCTGCACCCCCCTCCCCCCTGGATCCGCCTCTGATCCGTCGAGCCCGATATTTTCATTCCAGTTTCACGGTTTGATTTGCCATCAGTAAAAGTGGTTTCCAATATCCCGCCATTCTTGGAGGACGAAAAAGCCGAGCTTGCTCTTCGTCATTTTGGCACAGTCGTGTCCCGAATTTCAATGGTTCCATTATGGTGCCGTGATGATCGTTATAAACATGTTTATTCCTTTAGACGTCAATTATTTATGGTTTTGAACAGAACCGTCGTGATCTTGACGACGAGAACCGTTATCAAATGTATGCAACAACACAGGTGTTAACATGTTATGCCTGTAATCAGCATGGACACCTGTGAAGGAATTGCCGAATAATCTTCCTGAGGTTAATTCATCGTCCAATCAGAGCACTACACTACCTGAAGGACAGGAATCTCTTCCTTAGCCTGAAAACAGGATTCTTCTTCTTCACCTGAGGGACAGGAATCGCTTCCTTCACAAAATGCTCACCCAGCAGAGACGAATGATGCAGGTGATGGCTTCACGGTTGTCACGCTTAATAAAGCACAGAAGCGGGTAACTGATACCAAATTAGCCAATCAAGTGACACCCAAGAGGTCTCCTTCCTATGCGCAAGCGGTAAAAACACCTGTCAAACAATCACCTGAACCCATTCCCACGGACTTCACCTCCTGAGCAGCCCTGTACTCTTGTTGTGAGTACACGTGAAACTGTCACTCTCATTGTGCTCGATGAACCGGAGATCCCTCGTGGAGTTGATGAGACCCTCTCCCAACCCCCACCATGTACAGATGCCACAGTTAAAATCGATGCACCGGATGTACAAATTGATTGTGATCTGGAGGTGGCTGTACCTGCAGCATCTGAACAAATTGCTACTGAAGAACCACAGGAACTTGTGGTTGACAGCATGGGTTACGAGTCTAATGGAACATCTTCTGTTGATTCAACCTTAAGTGACACATGCAGTGATGTTCTTCCTCACAACCTTGAGGTGGATTCCTCAGTATATCCCAAAGCCGTTCACGCCTTCTTACGCAAAAGTTTTCGCAAAAAGGGGGTCAAAATTAAAGATCATTTTCCAGTTCTAGAAGATTTCATTCAAGTGGCTCGAATAATGATTTCTAGACCAGATCGATACAACATTGCAGACCCTCAACGTCACCGGTTAAGAAAATTTCTAAGTCGTGCTCGGAGCAAACTCAAAGACCATGGCTGATGTCCTGCCGGTGACTCATCACAAATGAAACTACACATTGCCAGCCTAAATATCAACGGTGGTCGCACGTCTCTTCGTAAAGTGCAAGTTAAACAACTAATCGAGTGCAACAAGGTTGACATATTGTTGTTGCAGGAAACTCATTCTACTGAAGGTTCTTCAGCTGAGTGGGAGTTGTTTCTTAAAGGGCATTGGTTCTTTAGCAATCTATCAAGCCCAATTGCTGGGATAGCCATCTTCTTTCGGCAAACTCTTCCTTTGACTTCGGTTTCCTTCAAAGAAATTGTGAAGGGTGTGCTCCCCGGCGCTACCATTAGCTTCGCTGACTTTCTCTGTTGGTCAGCAGCTTTTCACAATAATCAATGTGTACGCACCAAGTACAAATATTTTTTCTTTTTTTTTTTTCTTTTTTTTTTGTATACAAGATCGAGGCTCGTGAAAGAGCGAACATTAATCACACAAAAAGACAAACCGACACATAAAACATATAACATCGGGAGCGGTAGACAAGATGGGGAGAGAGGGGGAAGGACACAAACACAACATTTGAGAGCAGGGACCGAGAGACATGGAGACATCGAGAGATCTGAGAGAGGGCGAGGGCTTTGGGGGGGGGGGGCATGGGAAGGGGGCGGTGGGAGAGGTATAAAACATATGGACACTGCCAGGACTTCCAGGAAAGAAGTTGGAATTTCAAACAAGGTGGATCTGGGGTGAATTAGCGGGGGTAGAAAAGATCAAGGTTTTGGATGGGGGAAGATAAGAGATGGTGGTGAATAGCTGTTTTAAAGACCTGGAGGGAGGAGTGGGATTGAAGGGAGTGAGGGAGTTTGTTCCAGAGGCGGGAGAAAAGAGGAATGAAAGAGTGAAGGTGAGCAGAGAGCCGAGATTTCGGCAGTTTAACCATCAGAGGGTTGCTGGCAGATCTTGTGCGACCTGCAGGAATATTTGGGGGACAGAGCACAGAGAGAGCTGGGGGTGCAAGGCCGGAGAGGAGTCGGTAGAAGACAGAAAGACCACCTACCTGCCTGCGGTGAGTGAGTGAAAGGCCCTCAGAGATAGCTTCATCGCGGGAGATTCCAATAATTCTGAAAGCTTTGGTTTCAACAGCGTGAAGCCGAGCTAGGTGTGAGGCAGGAGCACCGGCCCATAGGGGAGAACAGTATTCCATTGAGCTGCGGATGAAAGCCTTGTATGTGGTGAGGAGCTCAGGTGTGCCGAGGAAGGACTTCGCACGACGGAGGATGCCCAGTCGGCGACTGGCTTTGGAGGCCAGCTTGGAAATGTGGTTTTCCCAAGAAAGATCATGGCAGATAGTGAGACCCAAAAGCTTGAGCGACAGAACTTCTTGGAGAGGATTGTTGAGAAAGTAGATGGGAGGGTTGTCCAGTCGATCTTTTCGGAGAGACATAGTAAGAGTGTGAGATTTGTCAGGATTGAAAGACATGTTCCACTTGTTTGACCAGTCTGTGATTTTGTCCAAGTCTTCAGAGAGTGAGGAGGCTGCAGACTGCCGATCTGAGGGAAGAGGAATGGAGCGGCAGAGAGTGGAGTCATCAGCAAAGAGATAGAGAGGATTTTCAAGAGAGTCAGAGAGATCATTGATGAAGACCAGAAAAAGCACGGGGCCCAGAACACTGCCTTGGGGAACTCCAGCCTGAACAGGAAGAGGAGATGAGAGAAACCCATTCAGGGCCACACGTTGACGACGACTAGAGAGGAAGTCCGCCAGCCATGCGTGGAGATTTCCATGGATACCAAAGGAGGAGAGTTTGGTGAGCAGAGCGGGGTGCCAGACCGTGTCGAAGGCACGTGATATGTCGAGGGAGACAGCTCTAATTTCCTGTTTGGCATTGAGGACCTCCATCCATTGTTGAGACAGCAGAAGCAGCATGTCCAGAGTAGAGTGACCTGGTCTGAAACCAAATTGATGATCAGAGATCAAGCCATTGGAGAAGAGGAAAGATTTCATATCCGAAGCAATGATGGATTCCATGACTTTGCTGATAATTGGGAGAAGGCTGATTGGTCTGTAGTTGCTAGGATCTGTTTTTGCACCTTTTTTGTGCATAGCGGTGATGTTGGCTGATTTCCAAGCAGATGGCAGTTGACCTTGAGCAAAAGAGAGGGTGAAGAGAACAGAGAGAGGGTGAGATAGAGCGGCAGAGCAGGATTTTAGGACCCGTGGGCTGATGCCGTCGGGTCCAGTTGCAGAATCAGAGTCGAGGGTTGACAGAAACTTTTCCACCTTGTCAGGAGGAAAGGACACGGAGTCCAGGAGCAGCAGGGTACGACTGGGTATGGTGGGTACAGAGAGGGATGGGTTTGGGACACAAGATTTAGAGGCAAACACAGAGTTGAGGCATTCAGCTTTTTCACGTGCGGAGTCAGCTGTGTAGCCGTTTGAGGTAAGGGAGGGGATGGAGGGGGAACAAACACCAGAAACGGATTTGACCAGACGCCACCAGGATTTGGAAGAGGGAGACAGATAAGAGAGTTCGGATAAGAGAGTTCAAATGCTGAAAGATCTTCCTTTTTTGACTGTCTCGACTCGTATCTTGCTGGTGTTCCCCCTGATCATTTTCTATGTCTTGGAGAAGATTTTAATTGCTCACTTAACCCCTCCCTTGATAGGAATGGGGCTGAGCCACATGCAGCCAGTACAAGACCTCTCGTTCCCTCAGTCTCAAGATTCAAGTTGACTGACATTTGGAGATTGCAACATCCGATGCAGCAACAATTTACTTGGTGCCGCTGCTCTAACAATTTAGTGTCGCTAGCTCGACTTGATAAATTGTACGTTTCCGATCATTTCCTCAACCTCGTCTTAAACACCTTTATTCTCCCATCTGGGTTTTCCGATCACCACATCATTACGATGCATTTTCAGTTGCCACTCATTAAGGTGGTGAGCCCTTATTGGAAGTTCAACACAACACTTCTTCAAAATGAATTATTTGTTGCATCTTTTTGGACCTTTTGGGCACATTACATCGCGATGGATAAAGAGTTCTCGTGTTTACGTCAGTGGTGGGACAACGCTAAAGCTCAAATTAGAGTTTTTTTGTCAAAACATTTCACGACACAGTACTCGGGATCACGATGTAAATATAGATCTGGTGAAGACACAAATTCTTTACTTGCAAAACAAAGTGTCCTCCTCTAGTAATAATGAGCAGCAGCAGACGTTGTATGAAAAGTAAGCCCTGTTAAACGAATTACTGGCCGAACACACAAAAGGTGCACTTCTTCGGATGAGAATGACTCATTTGCAACAATTGAATACCCTGGGAAAACTTTTCTTCAAGCTGAAAACTGCCTCAAAAAAACAGAAACAAATATTGTCCTTGCGTTCTGCTGACGGAAGGATTTTGACTGATCCAAGTGACATTAAACGTACTGTTAAGACTTTCTTTTCTCACCTCTACTCCTCCAAGCACACTCCCCCAAACCATATACATTCATTTACCGCTTCTTTGCCTACACGTACTGAGGCCCAGAATTCGACTGCTGAAGGCGAAATAACATTGGGCGAACTCACTAGTGTTTTAAAGACCTTGCCCACCAGCAGGGCACCTGGCTTAGACGGGTTGCCAGTGGAATTCTACAGCACCTTTTGGGATTTGCTGGGACCATGTCTATTAATTGTCTTCATAGAAAGCATACAAACTGGTGAACTTCCCTTGAGCTGCAGACGTGCCATCATTTCATTAATCCCTAAAAAGGGAGATCTTCAACTGGTTGAGAACTGGCGCCCGATCTCTCTACTTTGTACCGATTACAAAATCCTGTCGAAGCTACTCGCTAATCACATAAAGACCTTAATTGGGCACATTGTATCCCCCGACCAGTCTTATTGTATTCCCGGTAGATCGATATTTGACAATATATTTTCTGTTCGTGATTTGATTTCGATCTTTCTAGATCCGGAAAAAGCCTTTGATAGTGTTGACTATTCATATTTACTTGAAGTTTTGAAGGGGTTTGGGTTTGGTTCCTTCTTTGGTTCTTGTATCAAGCTGCTGTATCACAACAACTTTAGTTTGGTGAACATCAACAACAGTTTATGTTCACCTTTTCCTATTCAGTGAGGTATTAGATAAGGTTGCCCTCTCTCCAGGTACCTGTGTTCACTTTCCATTGAACCCTTGCTGATTCACTTACGCCACAAACTTTCTGGGTTCTTGGTGACACCTCTTGCTAATCCTGTTAATGTGCTTGCGTATGCTGACGATCTGTGTGTGATTGTTAACACTCAGTCTGACATTGTTGCCCTCACAAGTGTTCTCCATGAATTCAATTTATCATCTTCTGCTACTGTCAATTGGAGTAAGAGTAAAGCCTTGTGTCTTGGTCCTTCTGGTTTTTTTGTCCCACCTTTCCTGCCTAATGCTTTGCAATGGAGGTATGATGGTGTTAGGCATCTCTGTGTGTTTCCTGGGAATGAGACATTTTCCTTAAATAACTGGGATCAGCTGGTTGATCAAATTTCCCATATCCTTAATTGTTGGAAAAGATTGTCCAGCCTACTGTCTTATAGAGGTTTGGCTGCTTCCAAACTCTGGCATCGGATGGCTGTCTTACAACCGCCCAAATCGATAGTCATTAACTTGCAGCGAATCCTTGTGAATATTTTCTGGAATGGTATGCACCGGATTCGAGTCGATCTTCTAATAAAGGGGGTCAAGGACTTGTGGACATTACCAGTAAAATACTGGCTTTTTGGCTGACCACCTTGCGCCAACTTCTGTACAAGGAAGTCCTGTCTTGGCGGCCCTTGGCTTCTTGCTTGTTGCAGCAAGCTGGTAAGCTCAAGTATGGCCCCAAGCTTTTTCTACCTGATCTGCAGTGAATAGACATCTCCTTGCTGCTCTCCTTTTATCGAAGTCTCGTGAATGCCAGTCAGTGCCTCCTTCCAGTACGAAACAAGGATACGTATAAATTTTTGAACCTAATGTGTGAACCCGTTTTTTACAACAGCCTATTTTGTCATGACTGCCGAAGTAGGTCCCTAATTCCATCCTTTATTGAATCTGGTTTCTTCCTTGTCAGGGACTTTGTTAACCATACTTATTCTGGATGGCAGACCCCTAACCAGATTTTGGAAGTTTGCAATGTTACCTCAGCTCGATTAATTGGACAACATCTTCGTTCAATTGTTAACGTGTTCAACTCTTTTAATTTATCGTGGCCTCTACTGCATGATGTTCAGAACACAAAAACAATGCACCCTGACTTCCCCGATTTTTGTTTTTCTGGCGCTCCTTCCACAAAGCCTCTACAAGCCTGTGCAAAGGCTACTCTTGTACGTGCAATGTCTTAATGTTGTTATTTCTGCCAACCCTAATAGCCCACTGACCACCCACTGGAAAGAGCTTCTGCCTGCAGGGGTTCCATCTTCTCCTACCTGGTCGTCGATGTACACGTCACTCATGTCTAAACGTGCCTGAGACATACAGTGGAGGTTTGCACACTATTCCTTGCCTTCCAGCGTGTTTCTCAAAAGACTGAACCTCGTGATATCTGATGAATGCCCTTTTTGCCTTCACTCCAAGGACACTTTCCACGTGTATGTCGGATGCCAAAGGCTGGCTCCACTTTTTCAACTCCTGAAATCTACTTTCCGGAATTTCGGTTTTTGTTTTTCCTTCTATCATTTTGTGTGCTGCATGCCTGTATCTAATGAGAATGTCGGATCTCAAATTGTTAATTTCTTGCTTGCTGAAGTGAAACTCGTGATATATACTACATGGAGGAGAAGGGTTTCCGGGATAAGTTCACAAGAATGCAATGTTTTGTTAGCCTTTAAAGGCTTTGTGTTTGCCCGTCTTAAAACTGAATTTCACTTTTACCGAGAGACTTCTCGGGTTAATCACTTTGTTCAGAAATGGTGCAAAGCTGAAGTCCTGTGTAAGGTGGAGGGAGATGAACTATTTTTGGTGCTTTAATTAATATCTCATGTCTTTCTGTTCCTTGATTTAATTATTTTTGTTGATTGCTATTGTATGACTTGTTTTCCTTTTATAGTTTTGTAATAAAATACCCTCAAAAGTCAGTCTGTCTCTGTCTCTGTCTCTCTCTCCTCTCTCTCTCTCTCTCTCTCTCTCTCTCTCTCTCTCTCTCTCTCTCTCTCTCTCTCTCTCTCTCTCTCTCTCTCTCTCTCTCTCTCTCTTCCCCCCAACCTCCTGCTGGTCGTTGGTGCGCTGTGTATACAAACTACAAACTTCTGATTAATTTGTGATGCCGCCCAAACATTACCGTCTCCTATGATGGATCCTACCACAAGGATAATGTGCTCAGTATGAGCTTCTTCAGGCGGAATGCACAAATGCATGCTTATGCGTTCGGTTTTCAAACCCCTCGTAACGAGAGCGTGTATTCGCCATCCCCACAAACAACCCTTCTTGCCCAAACTGGACAAAAAGGGGCAAAACTGAAATAAATTGAATTAAAGTAAATAACAACAACACATTGCAAGTAAAGAAACTTTGCAAAGCCTTTCCAAAACAGGTAGGCCACAACCAAATAGGCCAGCTCTCTCTCTCTCCCCCCCCCCCCCCCCCAAAGACACAAAGTGGAGAAAAAGCAAAAACACTAAGATTTAAAAAGAAAAGGAGAGAAGGGACAGGAGGGACAAAACCACACTGACAGCTCACCACAACGTGGAGCAGTTGCATACAGCCGCCATCTTGCCACGCCCAATACACAAATGGCCAGCAGGGGGCGAGAGAGAGAGAGGAGAGAGAGATTTGTCAGGATTGAAAGACATTCTAAGTGTTTATTGAGTTTGTGATTATATTAAGGTCTGAAGAGAGGGAAGAGGCTGCGGCCTACTTGTCTGAAGGATGAGTGATATTACGGCAAAGGGCAGAGTCATCAGCGGAGAGATAAAGAGGATCTCCCAGAAAGTCTGAAAGATCTTTGGTGAAGATTAGAAATAAGACTGCTCCCAGAACACTTCCTTGGGGCACTCCAGCGTTGATAGAGAGAGGAGATGAGAGGATCCCGTTCAGAGCTACATTTCATTATGAGAGAAGAGGAAGTCGGCATGCCATAAAATATGGTGGTCTCAGATGCCATAGGACATAGTCAGAAGCTTTGGGAACAAGGCAGCATGTGAGACCGTATCATATTCTCAATATATATCCAGAAAGACCTTGATATCATATCATCCGTATATTGTTGGGAGAGCAGAAGCAGCTGCATGTCTAGAATATAAATATTTAGCATTTGGTTTAATCGTGATGCCAATTATTATGACACACCTGGTCTGGACATACATAATATTAGAAACAATTTCAAACATATTTAAATACTCAAACCCTCATCGCTAATTTGAATAGTTAAAACCTCAAAGCTTTAGGGAGGGATTCACCCGATGACCTCCCACCCACCCACAAGGGGTACTGCCCCTGCAGCCCATCATCAATCAGAAGGCCAAATACTGCATTGGAGTCATCAGGAAGAACCAGAAGAAGTAAAGAGCAAAGATGTAGTCATCAGGAGGAACCTAGATTGGATTCGGGTTTCAGCCGCTATTCCACAACCCTCAAACCCATCCAGGCACAGCCAAGTGAGCCTTACAGAAAAATTTATACAAGAACTCACTTCTCTCAAGACAGATAGATAAAGAAAGAGAAATAATGAGTAAAATATAAAATAAAAGAAAAAGCAAGAATTCGAATAAATAAAGAGAAATGTGAAAAAGTATAAAGAAGTTTGAAAGGAACAAAGCATGAAGATGTCCAAAATAACCCGGATAGATAAATTTCAGCAGCTACCTCATCCGCAGGCTCAAATGCAGCAACAGGTCAAATAGGTCACTGCAAAGGTGCCTACATTGGTCTATTTAACCCCTGCCTGAGTGTCCCTTATTCTTTTTTCTTGATGGGTGTTACGTGGTCCCCTCGGTGAATACCTGGTCTCGGTGACCCCCGGACCGTGAGAGGAACTTCGCCAGAAAGCTGTATTATATATGCGCTTTCGCCACGCAATCCATATGAATTTCACCCAAGAGACAACTGACGTTCAAGGATATATTTCAATGGGAATGACCATACAATTGCAATGACACAACCACGGAGATTTTCCCCGAGCAATCAACCATATACAACCATCAACAATTCCCAATTCACAAGCACTTTCCTATGAGTAAGATGGCCATCTTATATACGTGTGTCCCGGTGAGTACTCACGACACCCTTTTGGTCTCGGTCCCGCACAATGTCTCTGGACCCTCCTGACCAAGATGATGGTCGCCGTCACCGCACTCGGGCGGTTGAACGAACCCCGGGTGGACGTGGTTCCACCGGGCAGGTATCGTACCAGGCACCGTGGCTGCAGCCCCTCGTGGCCACGCGAAGCGGATACGGTAAAGCAAGCCAAACCCCACGCCGCTTGCAAGGCGCGTTAGGCCCCAACGTGCGACCCGCACGCGTCTGTTTGGACGGTGCCGCGAACGAGGCCAGACGCGGGTCGATGCACGGCCCCACGTCAACTTGCCGTCTCCACCGGGCAGGTACACGTCCCAGTAATTCCTCTTGCCAGACAGGCTTCGGATCGGAACGCCGCTTTTCCATGCAGCGCAAGGTCGATCCCACCTTTTGTCGGAGCGGGGCGAGGAAGAATAATACTCGTCCTTTTTCCTCGTGTCTTTTTCCTTCCGTTTTCGGTCACTTCCGTTTCCGGCCACTTGTTCAGAAGGGCTCCTGACCCTCCAATCACAACAACCCTTAATATACTACACACGGATAAGCAAAGACCTGAATGGTAATTCACATACATTCACATAAATATGTAACACTCCCCCCCTTCAAGAAAGAAAGTTTGAACCCAGCGAAAACTTTCTTTGCCGGCCAATTTGGAGAAACAAACCAGATAACTCAACCCCCCCACATTATCAGTTGCCCCCGGGCACAGTTATCACTTAAAAATAAAGCAACCAAAATTTCACCACAACCCCTCCAGATTACTCACTCTGGACTAAGCACCAGCAACGACATTGTCCCTGCCAAATCAAACTCCATCTCATGACCCTCTGACTTTGACCGCCAGTTTCTTGTGAATGAAGGTTAAGGGGTTGATCAAAGATCCAAAGTTAAACCTCTCGATAGCACTTTTTCGGGAGGCCCAGCGGAGTATTCCCTACATGGACGCCTTAAGGAATGTGGAGTTCACGGTTAGTCCGGGGAGGAAAGTTCATTACATGGACGCCTTTAAGAACGTGGAGTTCACGGTTAGTCCGTGCAGGAAAGTTCACTACCTGGACGCCTTTAAGAACGTGGCGTTCACGGTTAGTCCGTGTAGGAGCCCCGGCTCGGCGGCTCCCCCGTATATAGTGCTTCAACTTTGCCAGACTCCTAACAGTTACGGTGGGACCCCTTGTCCCAGCCGTTACCTGACTGGCGGTCTCCTTCTCGGCCACGACTTTGCCAATCCTTCCTTCGGGAGCGGCCGTAACTCCGGGAGCCTACATAATAATATTGATTGCGGCCACCACCAAAACTACCGCCCAGTTGTCCTCTCCTGTAGACCTCTCGACGCCTACGAAATGCCTTCCCTACTGTGATGGTCCGACCCTCCAAATCCTTGCCATTCCAATTCTTCTCTGCCTCTCTGGCGTCTTTTGTGCTGGCAAACGTGACAAAGCCGAACCCTCTTGACTGTTGCGTTTCCCAGTCTCTTACCAACCGCACTTCCACCAGCGGCCCATATCTGTTGAAGACAGAGGTCAGAACTTCTTCCTCTGTTTTGAAGTTCAGTCCCCCTACAAATAACTTGGCACTTTTGTCTCCATCCCGAGCTGGTGTGGCGTTATTTTCCCTGCTGGGCTCTTTACCAACCCTCAGGTTACCATAAACTTGACCCCCGGCCAAATCATTCCCGATAACCACAGATACACCCTCTACAGGAAGCGTGGCTTGTAAACCGACGGTGACCGGTCCTGACACCAAATCGGACTCCAAATGGATGACATGAAGGGGAGCACTAACACCGCCTCCGATCCCCTGTAAACGAACACTATCCCCCGTTGCCGTCTCCTCGGACCATGGCAAAATGCCTTCAAGCATTAAAGATTGATGGGCCCCTGTGTCCCTCAATATCCTAACCGGTCTCCGGTTAGTCGAGGCTCCATCCAGTGACACAAACCCCTCTGAAATAAATGGTTGGTAACCCTTTTGATGGCGATTTCTTACGCTAGCCATCGCATTCGGAGTTGTAATAGTCGGACTCCGCTCTGGGTTGTCCCTTTTCATGAGGTAACAACTGGACATCAAGTGTCCAGGTTTCTTGCAAAACGCGCAAGTAGGCCCGGAGGAAAAACTCGTGGTCTGCCTCGGGCCCCCCGAACTATAAGTTTGTCTTGGGCCCGCATCCCTCTGATTTCGAACAGGTGGGGTATCATAGTTGTCCCCATAATCATCTCGAGGCCGCCGCCATGTATGGTCGTTCTCCGCACCTGCTGTTCCCCACCTCCCCTGCGGAGATCTAGGCGAGGAGTTAGGTTCGTGGACCCCTATTCGGTGGGTTAAGGCATAATCATCTGCCATGGTGGCTGCGTCCCACAACTTTGGTACTTTCTTTTCCTGCAGGTACACTTTGATGTCCTCGTGGACACACTGCTGGAATTCCTCCACCAGGATCAAGTCCCGCAATGTCTCGAAGTCTTTCCCGACTCCTTTTGACTCACACCACCGATCAAACATGTTTTCTTTCACTCTGGCAAACTCCACATGGGTCTCACTCTCCCTCTTCCTGGCATTCCTGAATTTTTGCCTGTAAGCTTCCGGAACCAACTCATAGGCTTTGAGGATGTGCTTCTTCAGTACCTCATAATCTGCACATTGGTCCATTGGTAGCGCCGAATAAATTTCCTGAGCTTTCCCCACCAGCACACTTTGCACGAGTATGGTCCAGGCCTCCTCCGGCCAGTTTAATTGTCGAGCCACTTTCTCAAAGTGTGGGAAAAATTTCGCGACTTCTTTTTCACTGAACGGTGGAACCAGCCTCACATGTCTGCCCACATCCCAGGTTTTCTGGTTAGGTGTCGACCCCGTCAGCAAGGGTGGTGCCTCTCCCCGTTCTCTCATTAACTCCAGCTCCTTGAATTTGATTTCTTGCTGAAGCTCCATGTCACGTTCCTTTAATTCCCTTTCCGCTTTTCTCTCCTCTGCTTCGAGGTCCCTTGCAGCTCTCCTCTCCTCTGCTTTTCTCCCTTCTAACCTTTCCTGGAGTTCTCGTTCCACTCTCCTTTCCTCTGCTTCTGCTTTCCTTTCTTCTTCTTTTAACCTTTCCTGGAGTTCTCGTTCCACTCTCCTTTCCTCCGCTTGTTTCTCTTCCCTCCTCTCTTCTGCTTTCCTTTCTTCTTCTGCTCTTTCCTTTTCTGCTTTCCTTTCTTCTTCTGCTCTTTCCTTTTCTGCTTTCCTTTCTTCTTCTTTTAACCTTTCCTGGAGTTCTCGTTCCACTCTCCTTTCCTCTGCTTGTTTCTCTTCTCTCCTCTCTTCTGCTTTCCTTTCTTCTTCTTTGATCCGTTCCTGGCTCCGTAATTGCAACTCCAGTTTCCGGAGCTCAACGTCTTCTGGTTCTTCGGGTAGCCACTCCCAGGCTAACTCGTCCCATGTTCCTAATCCCACCATAGATTGTATCACCGTGGCCTGCAACTCTGCCTTCCTCAAATTAGTTCGGACCTCCAAGTTAAAATGTTTGGCCAATTTCAAGAGGTCCGACTTTAGCAACGCTCGGAACTGTGCCTCACTCGGGGTTACCCCAAAGTTCTGTGCCACAAACGCCATGGTGTCTATCGTTAACACCTGTTAACCTTCACCCAAGACTTTACCCCAATTTCTCCAAAAAAAATTTTTACCAATTAATAATTAATTAATAAATTTTAATTAATAAAAAATTATTATTTTATTATTTTATACAATTTTAAATCCCGGACGTAGGCCCAATTGCGAAACCGCAAATCGTAATTTGGACGAGCCCCCAATTCTGTTACGTGGTCCCCTCGGTGAATACCTGGTCTCGGTGACCCCCGGACCGTGAGAGGAACTTCGCCAGAAAGCTGTATTATATATGCGCTTTCGCCACGCAATCCATATGAATTTCACCCAAGAGACAACTGACGTTCAAGGATATATTTCAATGGGAATGACCATACAATTGCAATGACACAACCACGGAGATTTTCCCCGAGCAATCAACCATATACAACCATCAACAATTCCCAATTCACAAGCACTTTCCTATGAGTAAGATGGCCATCTTATATACGTGTGTCCCGGTGAGTACTCACGACACCCTTTTGGTCTCGGTCCCGCACAATGTCTCTGGGCCCCTCCTGACCAAGATGATGGTCGCCGTCACCGCACTCGGGCGGTTGAACGAACCCCGGGTGGACATGGTTCCACCGGGCAGGTATCGTACCAGGCACCGTGGCTGCAGCCCCTCGTGGCCACGCGAAGCGGATACGGTAAAGCAAGCCAAACCCCACGCCGCTTGCAAGGCGCGTTAGGCCCCAACGTGCGACCCGCACGCGTCTGTTTGGACGGTGCCGCGAACGAGGCCAGACGCGGGTCGATGCACGGCCCCACGTCAACTTGCCGTCTCCACCGGGCAGGTACACGTCCCGGTAATTCCTCTCGCCAGACAGGCTTCGGATCGGAACGCCGCTTTTCCACGCAGCGCAAGGTCGATCCCACCTTTTGTCGGAGCGGGGCGAGGAAGAATAATACTCGTCCTTTTTCCTCGTGTCTTTTTCCTTCCGTTTTCGGTCACTTCCGTTTCCGGCCACTTGTTCAGAAGGGCTCCTGACCCTCCAATCACAACAACCCTTAATATACTACACACGGATAAGCAAAGACCTGAATGGTAATTCACATACATTCACATAAATATGTAACAATGGGTGCTCACCCTGTCTGCAACTAACAAAGGTGTCAATATGAAGAAAAGTGTATCCTGGAATTTCCCTCACAAGAGGAAATGGCATTCTATATTCAGGCGTCCATCTTCTCTAATCTATACGATAAGAGAGCCCTTTGTGTGTGTCTGTCTGTCTGTGTGTGTCACCATTCTTCTCAAAGATGGCTGAACGGATCTTCGCCAAACTTCAGAGGTTCATCAGTGAGGTCCCCGGAGTGTTTCAGGCCAACAAATTTTTTGGCCAAAAAGTCTGATTTTTGTGGATTTTGTTTTCAAATCCCTCAACAATACCTAAGCCTGCGTAGCTATGTGAAAGGTAATATTAAATGAATCCCCGACCCCATTCTTTAGTGGGTGTAGGGAAGTGTTTTATCACCCCCACCACGCCCCCCCCCCCAAAATATATATTTAAAAACAAAATTAGATTTCTTCAAAATGCCAACAGGATTAGAACATGGCTATACTGCTCCAGGTATCTTACCAGGTATCTTAGTTGGCTATTCTGCTCAATGCTTGAATCGACTAATGACATCTATCTTCTCGTTTGTGAACTCGTAGGAGTATTCCCGCTAGGTCTTATTACTGCACATCGGATTTTTATGTGAAAAAATAAAAAATATTTTTTCACGTAAAACCACTTTTTGCGCGCAAAAAAATTATTTTGCTATTTTCGGAGAAAAAAAGAATTTCGCCCTTTTTCGGGAAAAATAAAATAAAATGCCCTTTTTGGTCGAAAATGTCTGGCAACGCTAAAAAAAATTAGGGAATTTTTCGAAATTTTAAACTGCGATCGAAATTTTAAACTGCGATCGAAATTTTTAACTACAATCGATCTCAAAAACAAAACGTTGCGTCCACTTGCGTGCGTTGCGTCCCCAGCGTGTACAGCAGTGAGGCGTTGTACTACAGTGAGAGAGTGTACACAAAGTGTGAACAAGTCTCCTATCAAGATGAGTGCTGCTCTTCGTGACAAGTGGCTGAAGGAATTCAACGCTGGCGGCGATGGGGCCACCTTCAAGTACGTGTCGAGTGACACGGCTTTCTGTCGAGCTTGTGAAAAGACTTTCCGGGCGAAGCAGAAGTCTGAGCTGGCCCAACATGTCCGAAGAGACCGCCACAAGAGCAATTTGGCCTTGAAGAAGAAGAGGACGGTCACGCAAGCCACCATGGAGGACTTTGGTGGCGGAAAGAGGCACAAGTGCGACGTCGTGGCTCAGGAGCTGTGCCAGGCCATGCTGGCCGCTGGCATCCCATGGTCGAAATTGGAAAACCCTGCCCTCCGGTCGTTCCTGGAGAAGCACATCACTCTCCAGATCGCCGATGAAAGCTGGATTCGAAAGCACTACCTCGACAAGTGCTACGACGAGGCCTTGGCGGGGATCCGTGCCGACCTCGGACAGCAGCCCATCTGGCTGTCCGTCGACGAGACGACCGATTCGGCAGGTCGATATGTGGCCAACATCATCGCGGGACGCTTGTCCAAGGAGGGGTACTTTCGTCCCCACCTCGTCCAGTGCATGTTTCTGGAGAAGACCAACTCCGGGGAGATCGTGCGTGCAGTCAATGACACGCTGCGCTATATTTGGCCTGATTTCAAGCCGGAGTGCCTCAAGGTCCTCGTCAGCGACGCCGCGGCCTATATGATCAAGGCCGGCCATGCCCTGAAGGAACTCTTCCCGGACTTGCTGCATGTGACTTGCGTTGCCCGCGCGCTCCACCCTGTCTGCGAGACAGTCCGAGAAATGTTCAAGGACGTCAACGACCTGATTGCCACGACGAATAAGGTGTTCGTCAAAGCCCCGTCGCGTGTCGTCTTTTGGAAGGAGCAGCAGCCCAATCTTTCTCTCCCCCCGGAGCCCATTCTGACTCGGTGGGGGACGTGGATCGACGCCGCGGTGCTTTACGCCGAGCACTTCGAGGCCGTCAAGGACATTGTGGACCAGCTGAACGATGACGCGATGGCAATCCGGAGTGCCAAGGACCTGTTCGGAAAGGCGGACATCAAGCTCAGTTTGGTCTTCTTAAATGCCCACGTGTCGTTCATCCCGAAGATCCTTAAGCAGCTGGAGGAGGCCGGCATGGAGCTGGCCAAGGCCTTCCAGCTCCTTGATCAGGCCAAGGAGGAGCTCGAAAAGATCCGAGGCTGCCGTAAGGAGATCCCGCTCACCAAGTTCAAGGCGGTGCTGCAGCGCAATCCCGACGTTGGTGTGCTGAGGACAGTGGCTTTGATCCTGGATGGAGATCAGCACGGATCTGAGGTTGGTGTGCCGGCTGGAGTCAAGCTTGCCGACATCCCCCTCTTGAGGTACTGCCCCATCGTCAGCGTCGACGTGGAAAGGTCCTTCTCCATCTACAGAAACGTCCTCACCGACCGCCGACACCGCCTCACCAAGGAGAACATTACCAAGATAATGATTTCAAACACCTACTTTAACCGTTCCTAAAAGGGTCTTGTCAATTTCTTCTAGTCCTCTACTTATCAAACAATGCGGTTGCAATAAAGGTACCTGAACGTCATTTTTTTACCTGTTTACTAGCCCAGAGTGCTTAATGTTGTGCAGGAAAAAGCTTACCATTTTTTGTTCTTTTTTTGACTGATTTCTGAAAAACTTGGTAATAATAAAAAAAAATGAATAAAACGGGGGAAAAAAATATTTCGGGATTTTTTCACATTAAAAAAAATAATTCCGCTTTTCAAAACATAAAAGGCCTATTTTCTTAACATAAAAATCCGTAGTCTACTTATTACCCACAAGCACCATAATCAGGCAGACACTTTTCACGGATGTGAACTTAATGGACAAAACCAGGATGAAGTGGGTGTCATTTGATGTGCAAGGCATTTTTAATACGTTTGATGAAGACTCGAAACAAGCTGGAGACCATTTTTACAACTTCAACATTGCATTTAAACCGCGTGGGGTCTCCATTGGCCTACAATTAGGATCTCCTCTGTAACCACGTGCACTGCAGGTGGCGCTCATGCACCTTGTCGCACAAAACACGAGCAACCATCTCGGACTGAGTAAAGTTTACAAAACGTATTATTACATTATTCGCAATTCCGCTTTTGTTTTGCTTTTCATATCTGCGCTCCTGGTCGAGCACACATCTGCACCGCCATCCGATCCGCATGTCTGGGAAGCCTGTTGTTGGTTTAACGGTTAACGTGGTTGGCTTCCGATAGTTGGGTCTTCAGTTCAAGCCCCTGTGTTACGCCGTTGAATTAACAGCAGGTGGGTTGACTGAGCCTGCCATCCTTTTGAGGTTGGCAAAATGAGTACCAGATGACTGGTATTAGGGGCACTGCATCAGCGGCACAGTGGTGCTTTCAGAAAAATGATGCAACCAGCAGCCACAGTCTGCATACGGAACAACAACAAGTACATCTGGCGTATTAACTTAGAAGGGAAAAATAAAATAAAGAGATTCTTCTTTCAACTCTTCTTCAAATCAAATGGGCACAGATTCAAATCCAGGTTGGACAGCTCATAGTCGAATGCTCATACCTCTAACTTATTGTGCCAGCCCTGCAAGGTGAGAAACTAAAACTGTTATAAACTAGAACGGCACTCAGTGGAGAGCACACCTCCACCTGGTTGGCCATATCACTCAATGGTGAAGAATCACTGAAAAATTATACTAGCTGGATCCGGATCCGGATGTTCACCAAAATTTAATCGATTCTTCCTCGTCAGACACACAACCGGTCCACCAAGTTTCGTCCAAATCCGTCCACAACTTTTTGAGATATCCCGCTATGTATCGTTTTTGGCCCTATCTCCCAATGGTGAAGAATCACTTTAAAAATTCTACTAGCCGAATCCGGATCTTCACCAAAACCTAACCATTTCGTCCTCGTCACATACGCTCCATCTCTGCCAGGTTTCGTCCGAATCCATCCACAACGTTTTGAGATATTTTGTTCACAAACAGACAAAAAAACAGACAAACAGACAGAGGTGCAAACAATCTCCATCCACCTTTGGGGGCGGAGGTAATAACAATAAATCGTAATATGTGTCCACAACCATCCTTTACCATGTTGTGGAATGTCGGCCGAGGTCCTCACTTTTTCCTTCTTCTTCTTCTTCTTCCGCACTCACCTTTATTCACTTTTAAAATTTGCTTTCTCCGCAACCGCTTGATTGATTTACGCAAAACTTTCAACACCTGCCCATGGGGAATTATTTTTGGACTAAGTTACACGATGATTGGATGGAAAATGCCGTTGGCCTTCCAAAAAGTCTGTTTTCTGCAAGCTTGGGTTGCAGGGTCTTTCACGTATCGGGAATAAACGGCCTCGACCGAATAACTGGAGTTCATAGAACATTTTATCCCATGCTGTCTTCAGAAACAAGGGCATGGGCGGGGTCTATGAGCGGCAAATTTGATTGGTCGTGAAGATGTAAAAGGCCGTAATATTTTGTCCAAGTACTGCTAAACGGAAGGGTTTTGAAAATGCCAACAAGGTGATTTGTGCTCTGCAGTTTTCAAGTATATAATTCAATTGATATAAAATAAAATTTTAAAAAGTTTTATACCTTTTTTTTTCTTTTGAAAGTATACCGCTGTTGATGCAGCGTCTTTTACACCACTTTTTTAACACGTTACATTAGTTCATGCCTGTTGTTTGTGTCCTTTACAACGTCCCTAAAACAGTAAGTTTCCTCTTTAGAGTGACTTTCATTTTTGTTTGACCGTCAGTTATGTAGACAGACTAGAAAATCGCATCCATGTACAAAGGAAGCGGGTCAGTCTGGCATTTTGAAAGAGGCAAAGCCTAGAAACGAACGAACCCCATGAGAATTACCCTTTAGAACACCTTAGAATTATCCCATGGAACACCTTCGAATTATCCCATAAAATTACCCTTTAGAACACCTTAGAATTATCCCATAGAATTACCCTTTAGAACACCTTAGAATTATCCCATGGAACACCTTAGAAATATCCCATAGAATTACTCTTGAGAACACCTTAGAATTATCCCATATAATTACCCTTCAGAACACCTTAGAATTACCCCATGGAACACCTTAGAATTATCCCATGGAACACCTTAGAATTATCCCATGGAACACCTTAGAATTATCCCATAGAATTACCCTTTAAAACACCTTAGAATTATCCCATAGAATTACACTTTAGAACACCTTAGAATTATCCCATAGAATTGCCCTTTAGAACACCTTAGAATTATCCCATAGAATTACACTTTAGAACACCTTAGAATTATCCCATAGAATTGCCCTTTAGAACACCTTAGAATTATCCCATAGAATTACCCTTTAGAACACCTTAGAATTATCCCATAGAATTGCCCTTTAGAACACCTTAGAATTATCCCATAGAATTACCCTTTAGAACACCTTAGAATTATCCCATAGAATGACCCTTTAGAACATCTTAGAATTATCCCATAGAATTACCCTTTAGAATTGCGCTTTAGAACCTGCTCCCTCCTGCTTCCCCCTGCCTGTCCTTCCCACTTCCCTGCATCCCCCTCCCCACCTCCTCCTCCCCCACCTCCCACTCTTCTCCCTTCCCCTTCCTGCAATCTCAGATAGCTCTTTCTGGTTCATCCATGTATCTTTATCGTGTTCATCATCAATCATCATCATCATTCCATGACACCTGAATTTACACTTCCTCAAGGGATTCTGTATTTTCTGGTGGGTTCTCGTTTTGCTGCGTGAATACTTGAACATTTCTGTAATGCTGATGATGCCGTTGTGGGAGTATCAGCTTTGGGTTCCTTTGAAATGCTCGAAGTTGAGAAAGAAAGGAGAGACTTGGGTATGTGTTGATTAATTTGGGGTTGGAGATTGTGGTGGTTATTGGTACCGAGTGTTCGGGTGTGTGTTGGTGTGTGTCAGTTAATCTGTACTATGACCTGCAGAGAGTGCACACACCTCTCCTCATGTTGCAATAATCACAGAAGAACAAACATTTCACGATCACAGTGGAAGAAGGCCGCGATTGGAAGGAAAAAAAGTGTCAGATATTTTACCCAAGTCCTCCCAGATGGACCCGGTTGCCAATTGCTTCCACCTGCACGTTCAGGAGACAGACACCTTGTCGGCTGTTGCCGCAGGCCAAAGCGGCCTCGCGTTACACCACTCCGGCCTTATACGTGCTGCTCCTTTACAATCCACCACCTGAGGAGGGTTGCCAGGCACCTGGCTCGGTTTCATCGCGATGTTCACTTACCATGTCCTGCCAGAGCCGATCACACAGGGTAAAAGGCAACGTGCTGCGTAAAGTTATGGCAACGGCCACATGCATTCAAAGGCCTACGATTCTGCTGTTATTGTTGCTTCGGATTGCGGTGAGGGCCGCGGCCTTGTTAGCGTGACTTCCACATCGGGACGAGCTATATGGGCGAGGAAGAGTTTGCATTTAAACATTTGTGACATGCTGGTGTCGAAGATCTCAGGATACTAGGATATACATACGCAGTATAGACTGTTGTGTTATCACGGAGTACGGTGGGGAACAAAATGGCCGCCCCCATCATAATGGGAATCGAAAACGGCAGCAGCGGCACGCGAAGCGCACCATGGTGGGGGTGCCTGTTGTTGACCCGTACGGACCCTGTGAAAATCTCGTACACCGAGGCTGCATAGGGTTCCCATTTCATGGGAAAAGGAACTGCCGTGCAGGAAACGCAGGGCAGGGTCTGCAGCCGCCAATGTGATCACCCTCCTCGATTCCATATGTGAAAGCATCCATCCGACTGCTCGCCTTGGCAAGCGTTTCCAAAGGGTCTTACAAATGGCATTCTGGATTCAAATATGGAATAAATACCTTTCCCGAGAAACTCGAACCCCCACCTTGCCTGGAATCTCCAAATTTGGTTGTGATCATGGCGCCGCTGAGCCACGACCCCCCCCCCCCCCCTTCCATGAACGGCAGAAGCGAACTCCGCCTTTTGCCTGTAGATTGTGTCTTCTTTCTGCATCAGAATCATCAATAAGTCAGTGGATGAACTTATTTTATGCAAGAAAGAAAATAAAAGTCATATCCGAGATAATTGGTGAAGTTTATTATGGCATACTTTGTAGAATAATGTTAACCCCCCATTCGCCAGGGTTTAAACCGTTAATGGCAATAATATACTTTTTCAGGGAGTCACAGACTAGCCTAGGCCCGAGAGGTTACACACACTTTACCTCTCAGATGTGAAGCATTGGTTCGAATCTCGATCCAGCTATAAACTCTCATCTGCCGGTATTAGTTGATAGACGTTAAAAATTCCACTGTGACCTTCGCGAAGAGTAGAAGAGTAGGTAAATGGATTAACCTACAGGGGGCATCAGCGGCAAAGACACACACACACACACACACACACACACACACACACACACATACACATACATATACACACACACACATATACACACACACACACATACACACACACACACACATACACATACACATACACACACATATACATACACGTACACACACACACACACACATAGATACATACACGCACACACACAAACACACACACACACACGTACACACACACACACATACACACACATATACATACACGCACACACACACACACACACATAGATACATACACGCATACACACAAACACACACACACACACGTACACACACACATTCACATACACACACACATACAAACACATGCACACACATAGACACACACACACACACACATACATAGACACACACACACACACAGACACACACACACACACACACATACACACACACACACACACACACACACACACACACACATAGACACATACACACACACACACACACACATACATAGACACACACACACACACAGACACACACACACAGACACATACACATACACACACACACACATACACACACACATAGACACACACACACACACATACACACACACACACACACAGACACATACACACACACACAAACACACACACACACACACACACACATGTGATTGCACACCGCTGTGCGGGGGATGGGCTAACATATAGTAAATAGGTCATTGTGTACTATACTCTGGCAAAAATCCCCTAACTGTAAGTGGAAAAGGGATATTGATTTTAATTGAAGTGAAGTTATCGATTATAATGGGGTTATTAGTACATGTTCGGTAAGCAAAACTGATCGAGGAGCGAAGTGGTAGATCAGCACAGGATAGATATCGATCATCTTTTGGATCAATTTTAAACTATATAATGACCATTCACCCCTTATACTCAAATAGTGAAAGGAGTTAAAGTGTCTCATGAACTGCAGAAACTGGAGAAATGTTTCCAAAAAACCTTCCATTACCTGGATCAGGGGTGGGTTTGGCCATTATCAACGAGAAGTGCACTGGTAGAGCGCATACCTCCACCAGGCTGAACAGTTTACGTTTTGTATCCCACTGATAGGCTGCATCCGGATCCGGATCTTCACTAAAATGGAATGAATTCGTCCTTGTCATAAAATCAACCTGTCCACCAAGTTTCGTGTGAATATGTCCATAACTTTTTGAGATATCGTGCTCACACACAAACAAACAGACAAACAAACAAACAGAAACACAGGCAGACAGACAGACACACAGGCAGACAGACAGACAGACACACACACACAGACAGGCACACAGACAGAGACACACACAGACAGAGACACATACAGACAAAGACACACGCACAGGGACACACACACACAGAGACACACACAGACAGACAGGCACACAGACAGACACATAGACAGACAGACACACAGACAGACACACAGACAGACACACACAGAGACAGACAGACACAGAGACAGACACACAGACAGACAGACACACAGACAGACAGACACACAGACAGACACACAGACAGACACACAGATAGACAGACAGACAAGGGTGAAAATATAACGTCCATATTTTACCTTTGTTGGCGCGGGTCAGCATCTTGTATATCGGGCATCGCTCCCCAGGTAGCGTAAACACTCCAACAAAACGGATAAGAAACACCCCGTGAGTGTGTCCAGTTGGCCTACGTGAAAGGTCATTTTAAAACCCCATAAAACGAGGACAACTTGTTAAAAAAAGAGAATACCACGGTGCTTAAAAAATAAATACATTGTAGCGGCTACCGCTGGGTATAAACAATCGCCTTGCACCTACCGAGGACGCGGAGCGATCACCAGCCCGGGCATGCCCGCTCTCGACTTGCCAGGCCTCGTCCGGGACGCCCGGGCATGCCCGCTCTCGACTTGCCAGGCCGTGTCCAGGACGCCCGGGCACGCCCCCTCTCGCCTTTCCCGGGCAAACGCTCCGTGATAATGTGTATATATATTGCTGCCCGATAAATGGGCTTTTCAGAGTACCCGAGTTGATTTGACACAATAAAGAAACTCGGACGAATTCCAGCTTTTTGTCGCGTCCATTCTTTCGATTTACGTTGGAGCATAGCTCCTACATTGGTGACCCGACATGGACACGGCAGTTGCCCTCAAACTGCCTACCTTCTGGGAGGCTCATGCGGCGGTTTGGTTCGCCCAGGCGGACTCCCTGTTCGCCCTGCGAGACATCACGGCCGACGACACTCGCTTCCACCATGTGGTAGCAGCACTCGGCTCAGCCACCGCGGCCCGCGCCCTGAGCCTCCTCGAGAGCCCGCCAGCCGCTGACAAATATGACGCGATTAAAAAGCTCCTCCTCGACGCTTTCGCCCTCTCATCAGCGGAATGCGCACGGAGCCTGCTCGACTTGCCCGAGCTCGGCGACACGCGCCCGTCCGAGCGAATGGACTACATGCTTTCGCTGCTCGGCGAGCACTATCCGGCATTCCTGTTCCGGGAGCTGTTCCTCCGTCAGCTGCCTAGCCCGGTACGCCTCGCCCTGGCAAGCACGACGATCACGGATCCCCGCGCCCTCGCCAGGGAAGCCGACAAGATCTCCGCGGCAGGCCAACGCATTGGAGCAGCGACCTGGAGCCCACCGCCGTCCGAAGCAACGCCCATGGCGCCCGAGCACCCGGCACGGTCGACGACCGAACTGCCGACGCAATTGGCGGCCGCTACGCCGCGCCGACCACCTCCAGCACGATGACCGGAGCCTCCACCTGACCAGGCGTGGTGTTATTATCATGCCAGGTTCGGACAGAAGGCCTGGACATGCCCCCCGTGCACCTTCGGCAAGCCGGGAAACGGCCGGGCTGGCGTTCATTACCAGCCATGAGCGCCGGCCACACGGGCAACTTACTTTTCATCACGGACAAAGCGTCCGGGCGGCGCTTCCTGTGTGACACCGGTGCCCAACTGAGCGTCATACCCGCCTCCGATCAGGACAGGCAGTCCGCTGTTTGCGGCCCCTCCTTGGTTGCGGCCAACGGATCGGCCATCCGCACCTTCGGCCCGCGCAACGTCGCCCTCTGCTTCGGCGGCCAACGCTTTAATTGGACTTTTGTAACCGCAAGCGTGCCCATGGCTCTGCTAGGCGCCGACTTCCTCTGCACACACGGACTGCTGGTGGACGTCCAACGGCGTTGCCTCATCAACGCCGAGACCTTCAGCTCCCTGGCATGCACATTGAGCAGCTCCGCTCCGACCGAGCTCGCATGCGCCCTACCGGCGGCGAACGCGTTTGCTCGCCTGCTCACGGAGTTCCCGGCCCTCACGCGGCCGACGTTTTCGGCCGTCGCAGTACGACATGGGATCGAGCACCACATAACAACCATGGGCCCGCCGGTCTACGCCAGAGCCCGCCGCCTCGACCCAGCCAAGCTCGCCATGGCCAAAGCCGAGTTCGACGCTTTGGAACACCTCGGCATCGTGCGGCGCTCCGATAGCAAGTGGGCTTCGCCACTACACATCGTCCCAAAACCAGGGGGCGGCTGGCGCCCATATGGCGACTACCGCCGCCTTAACGATGCTACCACCCCCGACAGGTATCCGATCCCGCACATCCAAGACTTCTCCGCCCATTTGGCAGGACGGGTCATTTTTTCAAAGATCGATTTAATACGGGGATATCACCAGGTACCTGTCAGGGTGGCCGACGTCCCAAAAACGGCCGTCATCACGCCGTTCGGCTTATTCGAATTCCTGCGAATGCCGTTTGGCCTCAAGAACACGGCTCAGGCGTTCCAGCGCTTGATGGACGGCATGCTGCGCGACCTGCCGTTCCTCTTCGTTTACCTGTACGACATCCTCGTCGGCAGCACGTCCCGGGCCGAGCACCTCCTCCACCTCCAAACACTGTTTGGGCGCCTCAGCGAGCACGGCCTCATCGTCAACCCGGCCAAATGCCACTTCGGCACGACGGCCGTTGATTTTCTGGGCCACCACATCACCAAGAACGGGGCCGTGCCGCTGCCAACCAAGGTCGAGGCCATCACCACGTTTCCGCGTCCCCGCTCCATAAAGGCCCTGCAGGAATTCCTGGGAATGGTGAATTTCTATCACCGCTTCGTGCCCCGCGCTGCTCAACTCATGCGGCCCCTCTACGAAGCCCTCCGGGGCAAGCCGGCCAAGCACGACGTTATCTGGTCCGCAGCAATGGACGCGGCCTTTAAAAGCTCAAAGCGGGCCCTCGCCGACGCAACACTGCTCGCTCACCCGGTGCTCAACGCTCCCATCGCCCTCACCACGGATGCCTCTGACTACGCGGTGGGCGCCGTACATGAGCAATGGGTGAACGGGGTTTGGCAGCCACTCGCTTTTTTCAGCCGGCAACTCCGGCCGAACGAGCTCAAATATAGCACGTTTGACCATGAGCTCCTCGGTCTACACCTGGCCGTTCGCCATTTCCGCCACCTCCTGGAGGGCCGACCCTTCACGGCGTTCGTTGACCACAAGCCGTTGGTTTACGCAATGGCCAAGGTCACTTTGCCATGGTCGGCCCGCCAACAGCGCCACCTCTCTGCCGTGTCGGAGTTTACCACGGACTTCCGGCACGTCGCCGGCAAAGACAACGCCGTGGCCGACTGTCTTTCTCGGGCCAGCGCGAACGCGGTCCACCTCGGCGTGGACTTCGCGCTTATGGCGGCAGACCAAACCACCGACACCACGGTGCAAGCCCTCCCAGCGGACACGGGCCTCCGCCTGGCCGACATCCCCTTCGCGGACACTGTCCTGCTCTGCGACGTCTCCCAAGGCCAGCCTCGCCCCATCGTGCCCGTTACCTGGCAACGCCGCATCTTCGCCTCCCTCCACGGCCTTTCCCACCCGGGCCGGAAAGCTTCCCAGAAGCTGGAGTCGGCGCGATTCGTCTGGCACGGCCTTCAATGGGACGTCCGCGATTGGACCAGCACCTGCACAGCCTGCCAACAGGCCAAGGTCCACCGACACTCCCAGGCCCCGCTGGCACCTTTCACCGTGCCCAAACGACGTTTCAACCACGTCAACGTGGACCTGGTGGGCCCCCTCCCCCCATCACGGGGTTTCACACACCTGCTCACCATGGTGGACAGGACCACCAGGTGGCCGGAGGCCGTTCCCCTCGTCTCCACCACCACCGCCGATGTGGTGCAGGCTTTCATCGCCACCTGGGTCGCCCGCTTCGGCGCACCGGCGGACATCTCGTCGGACCGCGGACCGCAGTTCACCTCCGAGCTGTGGGGCGCGGTCGCCCGCAACCTGGGGGTCAAGCTCCACCGTACTACGGCCTACCACCCCCAAGCCAACGGGTTGTGCGAGCAATTCCACCGCTCCATGAAGGCTGCGCTCATGGCCGGCCTTCAGGACGGCGGTTGGGCCGACCGGCTGCTGTGGGTCCTTTTGGGCCTCCGCACGGCCCCCAAGGAGGACCTCCGGGCGTCCACCGCCGAGCTTGTCTACGGCCAGGCGCTACGCATCCCGGGTGAATTCGTGCCCGACGCTACCAGTCCCTGGTCCACAGGTCACCAGCGCTCGGACCTCCAGGAGACCGCCCGACGGTTTGCCCCCGTGCCAACGTCCCACCACGGTGACCCCCAATCCTACGTCCCCCCCAGCGCTTCGCACAGCGGAGTACGTTTTTGTGCGTCATGACGCACATCGGGGGCCACTCCGGCTGCCATACGACGGGCCCTTCCGGGTCCTGCGAACGGACGACAAGTCGTTCGTCATCGACATCGGGGGCAGGTCGGACCGGATTACGGTGGACCGCCTCAAGCCGGCGCACGTAGACATCGACCAACCGCCACGGTTGGCCCTTCCACCGCGGCGAGGCCGCCCCCCGTCCACGGTGCCCCCCACTCGACCGCCCACCACCACACCGGACCCCCCCCCCCACGACCCACCAGGGGTCGCTTCGGCCGGGTCATCAGGACCCCCCTTAAATTGACCCTGCCGGTGCAAGTCGATTCTGGGGGGACGTGTGTAGCGGCTACCGTTGGGTATACACAATCGCCTTGCACCTACCGAGGACGCGGAGCGATCACCAGCCCGGGCATGCCCGCTCTCGACTTGCCAGGCCTCGTCCGGGACGCCCGGGCATGTCCAGACACGCCCGGGCATGCCCGCTCTCGACTTGCCAGGCCGCGTCCAGGACGCCCAGGCACGCCCCCTCTCGCCTTTCCCGGGCAAACGCTCCGGGATAATGTGTATATATATTGCTGCCCGATAAACGGGCTTTTCAGAGTACCCGAGTTGATTTGACACAATAAAGAAACTCGGACGAATTCCAGCTTTTTGTCGCGTCCATTCTTTCGATTTACGTTGGAGCATAGCTCCTACAACATAACCTACCAACATTTTAATGGTAAAAAGGGTTTATGAAAAGTATTATTAATGCAGTATTTGGGGGTAACGTGAAAATGAATAATAATGTATCTTTTCCAGATGTTAAAACCGACCGTGGCTTTCGCGAGGGATCCAGTTACACCTGAACTGCCTTCAAAGTGTACCATGTGACGTACACAGAATGTGCTTTCGGTTATGGTCGTTCGGCTGGCAGGAGCTGCTTTGTCTTGACACGAGATCAGTGCTCGCACACTCGATGTAACGTCGAGGAGTTAGTAACCTTAACGGTCGGACACACTGTGAACCGCCGCGCCCCCAACAAATGGTGCTTGCTGGTGCTGCGTGCAGCGTAGTAAAGAAGAAGAAGAAGAATCACCTACATCAGCCAGTGCCCCCAGAGATGCGTGCTGCGTTTAAAAGAGGAAGAAGAAGAATCACTGGCATCATCGAGTGAGTGCTCATTTGCTGGGTTCTGCGTTCCAAAGAAGAAGAAGAATCACCGCCCTCATCCAGCACCCTCCCAGCCAGCACGTACAGCTAGGTCCCATATGAGTCCTATGTGGACTAACTTGTGGGTCCCATATGAGTCCTATGTGGACTAACTTGTGGGTCCCATGTGTGTCCCCACACCATCGGCGTAGTTTGACTTCTCCATGGGGGGAAAGGGCTTAATACTAATACTGGGTAGCTATGTCTGACTTCCAAAATTACCGTTTGATCGTGTAGTTACAGTGTACGTGAAATCACAAATACAGTTTACATTCATTAATGTTACTCACGTTTAAATACGGGATAGTTTTATCTTCATTGCAAACTACTGAAAAAAAATTAAGGTGGTGGCATTGTCCCTCCTCAAACTCCGCCGATGCCCCACACGTTGGCCCCAGCTGGATTTGTCCATAGGCTTCACCTGGGCCCCAGCTGTGTTGCCCACGTGGGCAGTGCATGGGTTTTTTGTGGGCTGGGCATGGGATTTGCATGGGTTATACATGGATTTTTTTTCCTGGGCCTCATGTGAATGTAAATTGGGTGTAAATCAATACTGCGTTAGCTACATCACATCTTCTTTTCTGTCAGTGGAAATATAGAATGGAGTGTATTTTTATAGAGGCTTTTGCTTGAAGTTATCGTTAAAGAACATCCTAACTTGGATCTGTCAAAACAAGTTAATAATGGTGAATACTTTAATAATTCAATGGTGTTCCTGTGGTATTTGAAATGTCTTGGAACATCTTGTTGTGGTATTCCTGCTTCCAGAATACCAAGGGGGTGAACTTCTGAAAGTTTGATGAAGATAATATCCGTTCACCCATCCCTGGGAGAAATAGCAAAAAAACAACATACATACACACACACACACACACACACACACACACACACCCACACACACACACACACACACACACACACACACACACACACACACACACACACACACACACACACACACACACACACACGACATATCAGACCTGTTGGTCTCTGTTCCACCTTCTGAAACCCGCACATGGAGATAACAAACAATGGAGTAGCATCTTAAGACCATTCCATTCAATCCAGACGAAGACCAAGTCAAACGCAGACCTTTGAACAACACCTATTCCCCATGTGGAGTTTTTTTTTACAATGAGCCGCGTTTCAATTTTTTCCATGGAGCAGTTTTGAAGATATAGAAGTGTAACGTTTTTCAGTTTTTCCCAGATGGCGCCTGTACCACGTGACCTATTACATCATAATTAGCATTACAATATTATGGTGAAAATTTCGTGTCCATCAGACCAACAGTTGCAGAGAAAAAAATTCATACTGATCGGATGAAGCGTTAGACTTGTCGAATTATGACGTCATAACGAAGGCACCAATGACATTATCATTAACATATCCTATTCCCCATGGGGAGTACTTGACAATGAACCTTGCTTCAACTTTTTCCATTGAGTGGTTTGGGAGATATAGAGGTGTAAATTTTTTCCAAGATGGCGTCTGTACACGTGACCGATGACGTCATAATTGAGTAAAAAAAATTCTACAGGTGGAGGCGCTCCTATGGTAAAATTTTGTGTCAATCGGACCAACAGTTGCCGAGAAAATGAATTTTAAAAATGCAGACACATATGCCACACGTATGCACACGAATGCCTAACCTTGCTTTTCGCTTTGCGAGGCCAGGGTAACTAGGCCTGGTCATATACTCTGCAAAGATTCTTACACTTTATTGTATTGATAACCTTACCCTGAAACTCGACTTACAACATCTGCTCTACAACAACCTGCTCCGTGCTTCATGAAGGAAAATGGATTGGTCTCACGAACGACAGAAGTCAATTCTCGTGCGTATTAACTTGTATAGAAACACCTGCATGTATTGCTTAATTTGTTTGTTGTTGTTATAAAACAGCTTCCACAGTTAAAATAACAGCAGGCATTCGATTTTAATATCATTCTTAGGAAATGCAATATGTACAGAAGATATTGTTGCGGTTTTGAGTTTTGGTAACAGTTTGTATAATAAAGGTTAAATTTCCCCCTCATAGTTAGTCACACAAACAACATGTAGCCTCGCGATAGTGTAGTTATCTCTTAGTATTTGTGAGAATAGTTCTTTTCCTATGTTAGTTCTGCGGTGAGTAGAGTAAGGAGAATAGGTCCTACTCCTACTTCCATTGCCTTATCCTGCCTCCATTGCATCTTTGTGCTGCCTTTGATTCTTTTGGCATGAATTAACACGAGGCAGGCCTCGGAGGGTCGGGGCGGGACCGAATGAGGGCGGCAGAGGAGCTGACGGTAAGCGCGAGCCACCAATCAGGGCTCAGAGGGTGTGGCGGCAGCACTGCTTCACAGGGCGTGGTTGGAAGGTTCGAGAAGGTTCGAGAAGGTTCGGGGCGTATCAATATAAGCGGTTGCGAAAAGCCCCCAGGAGGACTCGCGAGCAGTTGGATTGAAGAGAGCAGTGCGGTGAGTTGGCGGTCAGCAAAGGACTTTGAAAAATACGGGATCGGCGAAAGACGCACATGAACCAGGATACGCGCTCGCTCATATGAAAGTGACGCTCGGTTGAGCTTGGAGCCGAGCCGCATATAGTGCATTGAGTTACGCGAGTGATAACGCGCCGCGCTTAGAGACGCGTACTTTGCCTTCCTACCTCATCGGCTGCCTTTTGTTCGGGAGACGCGCTACGAGGATCCTTCGACCGCCTGCGTGCCTTCTTCGCAGGACGTGCTGGGACCGTGGGAGCCGGATGGGGCCATTCCTGTACGACCAGGTCGGCACGTTTGGCCTGAACATCAACCTGCCTGCAATTCCCTGTGTGGGTGTGAAGGGCCCGAGTCTGGGCGTTAAGCATAAGACTGTTTAAGTGCTGCTCTGTGTCTCTGTGTCTACCGATCATTGTACATACGTGTGGGAATAATAATTAAACCTGTGTTCTTCCTTCCATTCGATCGTTCTCATGTTTTCCTCATTGACTAAGCGTGGTACGAGTAGAATTGCTTTGATCGGGTTCCACTACTAGAAAACTGCACAGACCACGTGGTACTCAATCCGCTCGGTGTACCCAAATCACACGTGGCTCGTGCGAGGCTTGCTTCCCCGCTTCTGTAGCGGCACAGGGATTTAGGTACGAGCGAGACTTGGTCCCGAAACCCTACCTTGCATTTGCCCGGAAGAGGCGTTTCAAGTCTCTCGGTTCCGCCAAGCCCAGAAAGAACAAGGGGCTTAATCCCCCCCTTGGTAAGGGGAAGAAGGGCGGCGGAAAACTGTAACAATATATTATATATTGTTACGTTTGTGGTGGGTAGACAATGATTACCTTAGTCCAGGTAGGAGTGTATAGATTACCATGCTCCTTATGTCGCGATGAAGAAGAAGAAGAACCCCCATGTACATAGTTCGGGATCCGGTAGACCGTATGTCGTGTAAGTGTATAAGTGTCCCCATGAGAGGGGTGGGGTTATGTTAATAGTTAGGGATTATGGGTAATGAATCCCCTGTATGTAATTATTGCCTCTGTTATTTCTCCTATGTTCCTTATGACAATGCAGCACACACACAAAGCCAAGAAATATCGCATTAAAAGACACTAAATAAAAGCTAACCGGAAACAGGACTTTGAGCACCAACGATGATACCACCGACGGGTGATAACATCAAGCAGGCAGGTCCGGTGAGATTTGTCGAGATTTGTCGAGCAACGTTGATTGGTGAGATTTGTCGAGCAACGAAGAGAGGGACTCTGGCTGATAGGAGCAGGCAGGGGAGGCGTTGGATGACATCAGAGCCTTGAGTACAAAAGAACGCTCTCCCCGACATTTTCTCTCTTGTGGTGGGACAGTCTCACTGAATGGTCGTGTTCCGACATTTTCCCTCCTCTTGCGTTGGGACACCCTCTTGCATTGGAACATTGGTGCCATGCAGTCACAGTTCATATCACTCTTGTGCTAGGGATATTGGAGGTTTCAGCGATTGTGAGGAGGAGCGAACCGGCGGACTGAGGCCTGCCGTTTGCCGCGCACGGACTGCGGACTGAGGCCTGTGTTTCCAGGGCACGGACTGCGGACCGAGGCCTGTGATGTTCCGCCAAGGACGCGGGGGTTTTGATGATTCCCGAGGGGGTTAGGAGACGCTCAGAGCTAAGTACCTAAAAACACGCACACATTTATTTTCACCAGTTATTTTTCCCCTTTGTGTGGTATACGGGTCTGTATGGGGACGTCCCATTTAGGAATCTTAGTTTTGCTGTGTGTTATTTTGTTACAGGCATTTCTTCAATAAAGCCGGTATTTTTGTACATTTTAAATCCTGTGTCGGCTTGAATTAATCATCGCAGGGTCGAAGACGTCCGGTGGGACCCATGGAAGTAAGCTCTTTGCCCTCCCCCACGTGCTTATTCTCTGCTATATTTTGACTGAACGCCTCGGCTTGTGAAGCTCGATCGGCTATCCATCCGAAACTAGTGTTTATCGGTACAGACACGACAATATGTGTGTGTCTGTGTGTGTGTGTGTGTATGTGTATATATATATATATATATATATATATATATATATATATATATATTATATATATATATATATATATATATATATAGATAGATATATATATACGTATATATATATATATATATATATATATATATATATATATATATATATATATATATATATATATATATATATATATATGTATATACTGTATATATATATATATATATATATATATATACATATATATATATATATATATACGTATATATTATCTATCTATATATATATATATATATATATATAAAATATATATATATATATATATATATTGTTGCGGTTTTGAGTTTGTACAGTGAGTATAATAAAGGTTAAAATTTCCCCCTCATAGTTAGTCACACAAGCAACATGTAGCCTCGCGATAGTGGAGTTATTTCTTAGTATTTGTGAGCTTAGTCCTTTTGTTCTGCGTTGAGTAGAGTCAGGAGAATAGGCCCTACTTCTACCGACTTTCCAGCCTCCCTAGCCTCATGCCCCTTTGCGCTGACTTTGGTTCATTTTGGGCGAATTAACACGAGGCAGGCCTAGGAGGGTCGGGGCAGAGCCGAATGAGTGGGCGGCAGAAGTGCTGACGGTAAGCATGAGCCGCCAATCAGGGCTCAGATGTGGTGGCGGCAGCACTGCATCACAGGGCATGGTAAGAAGGTTCGAGGGGGTTCGAGAAGGTTCGGGGGCGTATCTATATAACCCATTCCACAAAGCCCCCGAGAGGACTTGAGGACTCGCTGAAGAACGAAGCACTCGCGTGCACTGACCAACCAAGAGGAATCGTTGACGAGCAGGAGTTGAGAGGTTCCTTCCACCGCCTGCTGCCATCTTCGCAGGACGTGCTGGGACCGTGGAGAGCCGGACGGGGCCGTTCCTGGACGACCACGTCGACGCGTCTGGCTGGGACATCAATCCATCTGCAATTCCCTGTGTGAGTGTGACAGGCCCGAGTCCGGGGAATAAGGTAAGATTGACTAAGTGTTGCTCTGTGTCTCTGTGTCCCGATCACTGTACATACGTGTGGGAATAATTAAACCTGTGTTCTTCCTTTTTCCATTCGATCGTTCCTGTGGTTTCCTCATTGGCTAAGCGTAGTACGAATAGAACCGCTCAAATCGGGTTCCACTACCTAAACTGCACGGACCACGTGGTACTCAATCCGCTCGGCGTACCCAAACCACACGTGGCTCGTGCGAGGCTTGCTTCCTCGCTTCCGTGGCGGCGCGGGGAATTAGGTACGAGCGAGAGTTGGTCCCGAAACCCTACTCTGCGTTTGCCCGGAAGGGGCGTTTCAAGTCTCGGTTCCGTCAAGCCCAAAAAGAACAAGGGGATTAATCCCCCCTTTGGTAAGGGGAAGAAGGGTGGCGGAGAACCGTAACAATATATATATATATATATGTGTGTGTGTGTGTAGCTGTATGATGTAGGTGATTCTTCTTCTTTCACCAGCACGTACAGCTGTGGGGCCTAACTGGGAAATAGGTTGTTTTGATGGGCTAAGCTGGGCTTGGGTTCTGGCTGTGTTTTTTTAACTGGGTTCCACATGTGTCTCATCTGGGCTGCCGATGTCATTCCACAACTTTAGAACGACACTCTTTGATGTCATATCCCACATTACAAAGCTGGCTGGGGCCCACATGGGTTTTCGTCGGTCAGGTGAGCTGAACGAAACTTGGGCTTTTGAGTGGGCCTATGTGTAGGTGGTTGGTTGGGGTTTTTTCTGGTGTGTGAGTGAGTGGATGAGGGGCTGTGGATTCTGGGAGTGGAGGCGGTTTTATTATTGTAGTCTGTGTTCTTACTGGCTGGGGCTGGGGGTATGTACGCATCCAGGTGCGGCTGCTGCATGTGGAGGCATATGTGCCCCTGCTGGCCCACCTTAGCTGACCGTATCGAGGTTGAAGGGCTGAAACGGGATGATACTGATGACCTCGACTGAGGACCCAGTCAGTGAGGCACACTTGTGACCAGGTGTGTTTTGAAATTATATATATATGTATGTGTGTATATATATATATATATATATATGTATATATCAGCCATTTTTTAAACTTCTGAAAATAACATTGGCTTGACCCAGCTGGGACCCACATAGGATCCAGTTCAAAGCCCACTCAAAAGCCCAAGTCCAGTTCAGCTCACATAACCGACGAAAACCCCAGCCAGCTTTGTAAGGTGGGATATGACGTCAAAGAGTGTCGTTCTATTAAATTTGTAGAATGACATCGGCAGCCCAGATGAGATACATGTGGAGCCCAGTTAAAAAACACACCCAGAACCCAAGCCCAGCTTAGCCCATAAAACCACCTATTTCCGAGCTGTGCCCCAGCTGTACGTGCTGGCTGGGTTGGTGTTGCCTGCTGTGTCTGAAAGAAGAAGAATCACCTACATCATCCAGCGCCCGAGTGCTGCATTCAAAAGAAGAAGAATCACCGACAGCATCCAGCACCTTGGTGCTGTGTTCGAAACAAGAAGAAGAATCATCCAGCGCTCTCGTTCTGCGTGCTGAATTTGAAAGAAGAAGAAGAATCACCGACATAATCCAGCACCCTATAGTGCCGCGTGCTGCATTATAAAGAAGAAGAAGAATCATCCAGCACCCTGGTGCAGTGTTCAAAAGAAGAAGAAGCACCGACATCATCCAGCACCGGAGTGCTTTGTTTGAAAGAAGAAGAATCACCGACATCATCCAGCGCCACACCGTTCGGAGCGATCACATTGGTCCATTAGCAATTTAATGGAGCAAAGCCTGAACGGCGAACAACCCCAAAGAACAACTGAAAGTCCATCAAAAATAAAAGGGAAATTCATTCCATATTTTGCGGGAGATAAGGCGAACGCAATATAAGGCCTCTCCAGCAAGGCGGTTATCTGATGAGGACATGATGTAGGGTAAGGTGTGCGAGCAGCCTGCGTGTGGCGGCAGAAAATGAAGGGTGACAGCGATCGGTGGAAGCGGATTGCGCGGGCCGAAGCTCCTTGGGTCCGCGATAAGGGGCCAATTGGTGTAATTAGAGCGACCTCGGGGATGCGGAATCGACCTTCGCTGGCATTGCCTGGACCATTTGAACCCACGACCCTCCTACACCTCCAACACCTTTCTGCCACCGCACACCTCCAGTGAGTTCAGTTACCAAGTTTCTTGTAGAGCGCTCGCCGAGTGGCTTAAGCGCTCAAGCAAGCACACCATTGGACACCCTTGATTCGGAACAACTCCCACTTTACCAACACCAGTAGGCCTACCACTCCCACTTTACCAACACCAGTAGGCCTACCACTCCCACTTTACCAACACCAGTAGGCCTACCATTCCCACTTTACCAACACCAGTAGGCCTACCACTCCCACTTTACCAACACCAGTAGGCCTACCACTCCCACTTTACCAACACCAGTAGGCCTACCACTCTCACTATACCATCACCAGTAGGCCTACCACTCTCACTATACCAACACCAGTAGGCCTACCACTCCCACTTTACCAACACCAGTAGGCCTACCACTCTCACTATACTAACACCAGTAGGCCTACCACTCCCACTATACCAACACCAGTAGGCCTACCACTCTCCCCCCTTCAAAAAAAAAATCAGTGCAAAAAACATTTTATCTTCACAAAGTCCTGGTTTTGCTTAGTAACTTGCCCCTGGTACTACGACTAGATCGATATATTATTTTTACGCACTGATGGTCCAAAATGGCCGTCTTTGCCATGAATGTCCTTGGATATTATCCCTCGAACTGACACATCGTGTCTAACCTTCCATGTTTTTCTCCCATGGGCTCACGGGATGAAGTGCGCAATATGAAGATGAAGATCGACACGAATGGTTGTTTGTTCGTGCCATGCACATCTGACCAGTGCTTCCACATTTGATCACAGGCCACGTGCCGAGGACACCTGAAAGTGGATCATGTGCGTTTGGACGAGTCATTCTTCCCCCACCCGCTAAACCCCCAATCCCTCCCCCCGGTAAACCCCCAATCCCTCCCCCCGCTAAACCCCCAATCCCTCCCCCCGCTCAGACTTATTACGAGATTGGAGCGAGCTTGGCCCAGGTGAAAGTGCCCGATAACCGGGCATAATGGACCTGCTATATCGGCTCCACATTCAATTTCCAACTCCTCGAGGCTGCAGGTGGAGTGGCCCGGCGCTGCGATACATCCGATTACGAACTCCGTGCCGCCGACCATTAGTCACAGTACGACTTAGTCATTCTCCTTGAGGTCGTGCGGAACTCGGAAAGGGAGGGTTGTGGCAGACGCGCGACGAATGGTCGACCTTGGCTCCCATCATCTAAATGCGCAATAACGCATTTCCACGGAAATCCACCGGGATGCAAGACCGGGCCAAGAACGGTTGTTCCTGCCTCGGAGTGTTACGCGCACATGATTTATGACGGTGCACACTTCTCAAAAGGTCGACCCAGCGAGGTCTAGCTAAAGTGGTGCGTCGGACGGGGCCACTTGTTACTTGCGAAAATCGAAGATTTTTCAAGTATATTGTTGGTCTCGTGCGTTATTCTGTTTGTCTGTTTGTCAGTCACCTACAGGTCACAATTTTCAACCAATCTTCACGAAACCTCACCAAATGGTAGAGTTGATCATAAGCAAGAAGCCTGTTGTTTTTGGGGTCAAAAGGCCAATAGGTCAACATAAGCCAAAGGTAACCAACTTTGTCAAATTTCTAAAATCCTCAATTTTCATCCGATTGACTCGAAATTTGAAGAGGATTTGCATATCTGGTCACTGAATTCAACAACCAACTATTTTTGAGGTCAACATAGGCCAAAAGGTCAACACAGGCCAAATTTCTAAAATCCTCAATTTTCATCCGATTGACTTGAAAGTTTAAGAGGATTTGCATATCTGGTCACTGAATTCAACTACCCATTATATTATAGGTCAACATAGGCTAAAAGGTCAACATAGGCCACATTTCTAAAATCCTCAATTTTCATCCGATTGACTTGAAATCTTAAGAGGATTTGCATGTATGGTCACTGAATTCAACCACCGAGTATTTTTGAGGTCAACATAGGCCAAATTTCTAAAATCCTTAATATTCATCCAATTGACTTGAAATTTGAAGAGGATTTGCATACCTGGTCACTGAATTCAACTACCCATTATATTATAGGTCAACATAGGCCAAAAGGTCAACATAGGCCACATTTCTAAAATCCTCAATTTTCATCCGATTGACTTGAAATTTTAAGAGGATTTGCATGTATGGTCACTGAATTCAACAACAACTATTTTTGAGGTCATCACAGACCAACAACTTATTTTAGGGATTTTGCAAGTAACGTGCTATGCACGACATATTTCTTGTATTCATTTATCCATTCATTCATTCCGGTTTGGATGAAACATCCCGGGGAGGTTGAGCCCCGCGGCTTTACTTTTTACAACTTGCAATTTACCGCTACCCGGGAGCGAACGCGCCAACTCCGTGCGACCCCGGAGCCCGAGCCGAAGACCTTCCAGCAACGCGTCGCCACCATTCGAGCAACGTGCTGCTATAATATTTTATTTGGTAGCGATAAAAAGCGTATATCCCCACTAACGGCGTTTTCCAGTTGAGATCCGAGTTACCACCATTCGTCGGGATTTAAACACCAGCACTTATCTTGCACCTGAAACGCTGCAGATTCCCCGTAATGTCCTCAGTCCGACCTGGCACTCTCGCCCCTGAGGCTATCGCCGTTCTCAGGCGCTATAATCAGGCCCAAGACGGCAGCGAGAAGGCACCGCCGAGCCCCCATCGGCTATCAGGCAGGCACACCTGTGCGCCGCTTTATCTGGGAGCCGCCGGTGCAATGCATTTAGAAATTGCCGGAGACAGGCAATGGTTACCGCATGCGGGAAGATGTAGGAGGTTAGAAAGTTAAAAGGAGACTAAGAGGAATGCCTGAAGAGTTTAAGGGATGGAGGTCGAGGCAAGACCCAATTGGGTTCCATAATGTCAAAGCATTAATTCAATTAGTGCCACATTCGGGACCCTTTATGGGGCGGATTGAGGAAACGACGCACACCCTCACCTGAAAGACCCACGATGACGTCATAACGACCTGGATGAAAACGAGACCGATGTTTCCACCTCATTACGCGACATTAATAATTATATTAAGCAATTCATCGAGTTCAGGACAGTTAGGATAATGTAGAGTGTAGACCATTCTGCATGTGAAGGAGGGTCTACACTCTAGATACGGATAATGTTGAGTGTAGACCCTTCTTCTCCTACCAATGTTTAATACGGTATCAAGAAATACCTGCTCGGTTGCTCCCTCCAGGAGTGTATTATGATGTCGTAGAAGTATCTTGACCAATGGCATGTGTACAGCCCCCCTCCCTTTATAAAAATTGTGGTTGCACACCTCATCCCCCCTTGTAAATGTTTTGGTTGTGCACCCCCCTGATTATAAAAATTCTGGTTGCATATCCCCTTGCCCCTTGTAAATTTTTCAGTTGTACACCCGCCCCTGCCCACACTTATAAAAATTCTGGTTGCACACCGCCTTCCCCATTGTAAAATTTTTCGTTCCGCACCTCTCCTTCCCTCCCCACTTATAAAAATTCTGATTGCACACCCCCTTCCCCATTGTAAAATGTTTAGTTGCACACCTCTCCTTCCCTCCCCACTTATAAAAATTCTGGTTGCACACCCCCTTCCCCATTGTAAAATTTTTAGTTGCACACCTCTCCTTCCCTTCCCTCCCCACTTATAAAAATTCTGGTTGCACATTGTAAAATTTCCTTTCCCATTGTAAAATTTCTGGTTTTTCCCCATCCCCTCCATAAAAATTCTGATTGTACACTCCCTGCTCCATTGTAAAATTTCTGATTATGCCCCCCTCTCACACCCCCTCCTTTACCCCTAAACACTTATAATATACAGCATGATGATGTCTTCCAAGTGTTTGCATTCAGAAACAAGAAAGTGCAATCAGATATTGCAGACCCTCACCAAAACGTGTTTATGTGGTGCATTTTGTGTGGTGTTTATTACCTCCGCCACCAAAGGTGGATGGAGGTTAAGTTTTCACCCCTGTCTGTCTGTCTGTGGACAAGATGTCTCAAAAAGTTGTGGACGGATTCAGACGAAATTTGGCAGAGATGTAGCGTATGTGACGAGGACGAAATGATTAGATTTTGGTGAAGATCCGGATTCGGATGCGGCTACTACAATTTATTTAAGTGATTCTTCTTCACCATTGCGAGATGGGGCCAAAAATGATATCTCAAAAAGAATTTTTGAAAAGAAAAAAATATATATTAGAATTTTTGATATCTCAAAAAATTGTGAACGGATTCGGACGAAACTTGGTGGATAAATTGGGTATGTGACCAGACCGAATGGATTAGATTTTGGTGAAGATCTGAATATGGATTCAGATGGGAGAATTATTTAATTTTTGAAGTGATTCTTCACCATTTAATTTAGAGATAGGGAGAAAAGCGATACATAGCACAATATCTCAAAAGTTTGTGGACGGATTTGGACGAAACTTGGTGGACAGGTTTGGTGTGTGACAAGATCGATTCGATTCGATTTTGATGAAGATCTGAATGTGGATTCGGATACGAGAATTAGTTAGTTAAGCTAAATCAGGCGAAAAGCGATATATAACAACTAAGCAGTTGCATAATTGTTACAATCACTTTTTCTAATGCAGAGTCCTTCCTAGTATGTTGCGCAATGCTCTTAACTGCACTTAGAACAGCACTCGGTAGAGAGCACACCTCTGCCAAGCTGAACAGTTTATGTATTGTATCCCACTGATAGGCCGGATCTGGATTTGGACCTGAACCAAAATCTAATCGGCTTGTTCTTGTCACCGAACCAACTCATCCACCTAGTTTAGTCATAACTCGTCCATAACCTTTTAAAATATCATGATATATATTGTTTTTCACCCGATCTCTCAATGGTGAAGAATCACTTAATAATTAAACAACTCTCGTGTACAACAACAACAGGCATTTTAAGGTACCGGTGTGTACCCCGGTTTAGAATAGGTACGCCGTATCCCTGCGTGTCGTGAGAGGGGACTAAAAGGGTTGGCGTCAGGAAGGGCATCCGGCCATAAAACATTGCCTCAAAAAGGGATCCATGACAATTACAATTACATAAATAACTCTCGTATCTAAATCCATATTCAGATCTTCACCAAAATCAAATCGAATTTGTTTGATTGAGGATTTTAGAACTTGGAAATGGTTATTTACGTTTGGCCTATGTTGACGTTTTGGCCCAAGCTGATCTCTAAAATAGTTGGTGGTTGAATTCAGTTAGCTGAATTGAAAATCCTATTCAAATTTCAAGTCAATCGGATGAAAATTGAGGATGTTAGAAATTTGGAAATGTTGTTGACCTTTGGCCTATGTTGCCCTTTTGGCCGATGTTGATCTCAAAAATAGTTGGTGGTTGATTTCAGTTCACTGATATGAAAATCCTATTCAAATTTCAAGTCAATAGGATGAAAATTGAGGATTTTAGAAATTTGAAAAAAGTGGTTGACCTTTAGCCTATGATGACCTTTTGGCCTATGTTGATCTCAAAAATAGTTGTTGGTTGAATTAAGTTCGCTGATTTGAAAATCCTATTCAGATTTCAAGTCAATTGGATGAAAATTGAGGATTTTAGAAATTTGGAAATGTTGTTGACCTTTGGCCTATGTTTAGCTTTTGGCCTATGGTGATCTCAAAATTGGTTGGTGGTTGAATTCAGTTCGCCGATATGAAAATCCCATTCAAATTTCAAGTCAAGGGGATGAAAATTGAGGATTTTAGAAATTTGAAAATTGTGTTGATCTTTGGCCTATGTTGACCTTTTGACCTCAACAATAAATAGGATTCTGTCGGACCAGCAACTCTACTATTTGGTGAAGTGTGTGAAGATCAGTTTAAAATTGTGACCTGCAGGCAAGTATAAGTAAGCGGACAGACAAACACACAAACACACAAACCGGAGTGATCAACATACTTGTCAAAAACATTTTTTTGTCAGGTAATAAACAAACAAACGGACCAAAAGGTGTTATACCCTCTCCTCAGGTGAGGTTAAATATAAAGACATCTTTAAAAAGAGCAGAACATAAAACGAAGGCTTGCAGGAATGTTGATTTTTAGACACATACATTAGAAGGGGTTGGACATTATCTATCTATTACATATAACGACGTGTATCTAATAGCACAATTAATTACTTTACGCTTACTCTATGTCTGAGACATTCATTAAAGAGCAAACTAAACCATATTAAGCAATGTTAACCCCTAAAAGTCATTTCCATAACAATATTTAAACACAGATTGAGGTAACTGATTGAGGTCAATTCATCCTTTAGGGTCATCAGTGGGTGCCTATGCCTTACTCCCAGTCACCTCCCAGTGTTTGCAGGCCTGCACCCCCATTACATGGCCATCACTAGGCAAGGAGCCCTCAATGCATCTCACAACCCCGACCACCCCCTGCACAACAAGCTAAGAGAAGATCACCCCCCCCCCCACCCTCTTACACTCCCAAAGCTTGAAGAGCCACAAGCATTTTACTAGAGTAGCTCAAACCTATAGCGCAGCAGACGACGGCCTGAGCAAACGCACATGGCAGATGTACAATGGCGTACCTACCAACCCAGAGGCCGTCGACAACACCTCCCCTGTTCCACCAAGCCCCATGGTAGTGATGTGCCAAGGAAGGAATGGTGTCACCTTAAACGGCTCCAAATGGGTGTTGGCAGATTCCATCAAATCATGTTCTCCTGGGACCCTGCTGACTCATCTGACTGCAAGTGTGGCCTCCCCCAGAAAGCAGATCATCGTGTGCAAGACTGCTCCACAAAGCGTGTGGTTTGGGCTCCACTAAAGGACTCCGGAAGCTCTCTCGTGGCTCTGTCCCTTCCAGGTTTCTGCAGGGTGCACACAGTCTGCCGGTAACCATCTTCTTGTTAAACTCCCCAAATCCAGTTTTACTGCTCACCTTCACTCATTTGTTCCTCTTTTCTTTCTCCTGCGGAACCAACTTCCCCAGTCTGTTCAGTCCAATTCTTCTCTCGACACTCCAGAGCTTCAAAACAGCTGTTCATCACCCATCCATATTCATAATCTCTTCCACCTCAAATGACTCCATTCCCGAGCACTCCCTTTTCCAGTTTATTGGGATTTTCCCCTCTCCCTCACCTCTTTCCATTTGGTAGTTGTCGATTGGTTCTTTTCTGTTATTCCCCCTTCTTCCCTTCCTCTTTTTGCCCTTTCATTAATTTTGTACGCAGTTTGTTCACCTCCATATGTCCTTCTCCCCCTCCCCTTTATCTCATTGTCATTTATGTTCTGTTGTTCTTTCCCCATTCCATTTAGTTTACTTCAATTCTGCTTTAGCTATTTCAAGAGCCTCGATCATGTAAATATACAGTCGTGGCCAAAAATATTGGCACCCTTGCATTTTTTTCAAATAATGCACAATTTCCTCCAGAAAATTGTTGAAATAAAAAAACCTTTTGGTATCCACATTTGTATTTCTTTGGTTTGCAGTGAAACAAAACCAAAAAAGCTGAAAAATTACTCAATATTAGCTTATTCCACAGAGAAATCATAAAATGGCCCGGACAATATTATTGGCACCTTTTAGAAGTTGTTATAAATAATTAGATTTCAAGCAGGTGATTCTCCTTTACTTTGGAATTGAACTCACCTGTGGTGAGTTGCAGGTGCCTGCAATATAAAAATCACTCATTCAACCAGTTTGAATAGAGAAAAGGAGTCATTCTGCTGTTTTGTGTCACTGTGTGTACCGCAATGAGCATGGAGAAAATAAGGAAAACCACAGAATTGTCTGAGGAGGTCAGACACAGGTTTGTAGCCAAGAACGGACAATCTCAAGGCAACAAGTCCATCTCCAGAGACCTTGATGTTCCTGTGTCCACCGTAAGCAATGTTATCAGGAAGTTTAAGGCCCATGGCACTGAAACCAACCTCCCTGGACATGGCCGCAAGATAAAACTTGATCGAAGATTGCAGCGAAGGATTGTTCGAATGGTGAAAAAAGCACCTCAACCAACTACCAAACAGGTTCAAGCTGACCTTCAGACACAAGGTACGACAGTTTCAAGTCGCACCATCTGTCGCCAACACGATGAAAGGGGATTCTATGGTAGGAGACCCAGGAGGACCCCACTGCTGAGAGAGAGACATAAGAAAGCCTGACTGGAGTTTGCTAAAACACAACTGAAAAGCCAAAATCCTTCTGGGGGAATGTCCTGTGGAAAGACGAGACCAAATTAGAGCTTTTTGGTGAAGCACATCATCTCTATGTTTACAGAAAACAAAATGAAGCCTTCAAAGAAAAGAACACCTTCCCTACAGTCAAACATGGAGGAGGTTCAGTGATGTTTTGGGGTTGCTGTGCTGCCTCTGGCACTGGGTGCCTTGAATGTGTGCATGGCATCATGAAATGAGGAGATTACCAAGGCATTTTGGAGTGCAGTGTTGAACCCAGTGTCAGAAAGCTGGGTCTTCGTCGAAGGTCATGGGTCTTGCAGCAGGACAATGACCCCAAACACACTTCAAAAAGCACCCAGGAATGGTTCAAGACAAAACACTGGACTGTTCTGAAGTGGCCAGCAATGAGTACAGATATAAACTCCATTGAACACCTGTGGAGAGATCTGAAAACAGCAGTTGGGAGAGGGCACCCTTCAAATCTGGGAGAACTGGAGCAGTTTGTACAATAAGATTGGGCCAAACTGCCAATAGAGAGGTGGAGGAAGCTCATTCATGGCCATAGGAAGCGCTAGACTGCAGTTATTTTGTACAAAGGCCAAAGGTGCTACCAAATGTTAAGTATTGGGTGTCAATAATTTTGTCAATGCCATTTGTTTTTATTTTCTGATTTAAAAGGATATATTAAGTTCTGAATCAAAAACAAAGGTTTTGTAATATCAACAGTGAAATAAAGAATTGTAGAGACCAAATACTTTTGTCAATTTCAACTTATTTTTGGAGAAAATTGTGAGTTATTTGAAAAAAGTGCAAGGGTGCCAATATTTTTGGCCACGACTGTATATATATATATATATATATATATATATATATATATATATATATATATATATATATATATATATATACATACATATATACAATTAACATACTGTATATACATATTTTTGCCTTTTCGGAGATTTAGTCGTGATTACTTCTATACCCCTCAAGGGGAGAGGGTCCAGACCCGAAGTACTCCTGTGTAAGTACTTGGTTTAAACACGATTTTACTGCATTTTAGAGTTGAAGGTCCATGACAAGTCAAAATTTTAACGACTTGAAAGGATTCCACGAAAAGTATGCATAATTCCATAAGTATGCATGGTAATATGAAGGAAAACGAGGGTGGGTGGGACCACGCCTGTCAATCAACCTGGTGGGGGTGGGGCCACGGTGACAATTGCCCAATCACACCTAAATGGGTGTGGTTAACAACGTAACATTACATACAGTCCAACAGTAACGACAACAGAAAACCACTTTTTAAGACAGGTGTGGTTGAAGGTGGAATATTACGTTCAGATTGACCACTATTGTTACTAGACTATAATGATCGCAGGCATGACAGCACGTACACTGCGTGCAGGAACTTTCTTCCATCCGTAAAGTTGCACTCATGTACACACGCAGCCATGCAGTTGTCGACGTGTCGTCATTGACGTATGACAGACATTAAAATAGGTTGTTGCCTTAAAATGTAAATACATTTTAAAAAAGTATAGAAACAATTGTAATGAGAACTGACACTTTATAACTGCTGGCGGTGATGACCGGTTTCCTCCGCCTTCCGCTTTCATATAACCCCGCTTTCACATTACTATTTTTTCTCACACACACACACACACACACACACACACACACACACACACACACACACACACACACACACACACACACACACACACACACACACACACACCACCGAACACCCCCCCCCCCCACACACCCCTCGCCCACACACAATCACCGTACACCCCCCCCCCCGCAACGCCCCCACACACACACATCACATCACCGTACACACACACCCCTCCCCCACCCCACCCCCCCCACACACACACTCCCGTCCCCCACGCACACACACACACCCCTCCCCCACGCACACACACACCCCTCCCCCCCCACACACACACACATCACCGTACACACACACACACGCCCCTCCCCCACCCCACCCCCCCCACACACACACACCCCTCCCCCACGCACACACACACCCCTCCCCCCCACACACACACCCCTCCCCCCCCACACACACACACATCACCGTACACACACACACACACACCCCTCCCCCCACCCCCCTCTCCCACCCCCCCCCACCCCCCTCTCCCACCCCCCCCCCTCCCACACACCCCCCCTCTCCCACCCCCCCCCTCTCCCACCCCCCCCCCCCCACACACACACACCCCCCCCTCTCCCACCCCCCCCCCACACACACACACATCCACAGACACATCCACACACACCCACATACACACTCCCACCCACATCCACACAGGCTTACTTGGGGGTTCTCCATATAAAATGCGATAGTGTCATATTTTCGTCAAAAATAGTCGGAATTTTGCCAAATCCGTTTTGCTCGAGACTTCCATATCAGAAATCAGAATTTAATTTGAGGTTCAAATGTCCCCGCGAGGTTGCTCTGTGCGCAGACTGCACGTCGTGTACAGTGTGACAATTAATTAATTCTCGACTTCTCGATGAGCTGAGAAAAAAAAGTGTTGCGTTTCTTCTTCTTCACACAATAACAACCTCGAGCTTCCAGACCGTACATCCAGGCTTGAAATTTTGCAGACTTGTTCCACTTCATGACTCCAACTTTCTATTATAAAGTTTAACGTCAATCAATGAAGTGGTTCAAGAGATATAATTATTTTAATATTTTCGCCCAATTATTCATCACTGCCATTCCATGTGAGCAATCGCAAATTCCAAAAGGGCATTTGAACAGACCGATATGGTGAAGAAATCGGTGACGTTTCCACTCGATAGGATCAAAAATGAGGGAGGAGCTAGGTTTTAAAAGTTTATGCTTCAAAACATCATACCTCCTAAACCATGTGACTTATGACATTATGCTCACTCAACGTTTTGTTCGTCATGGGTATGCGATTCTGCAGGCAAAGGCCTCGATCTGTTCGGCCGTTTCGGAGAAAATGTTTTTTTGTGGTTTTTCAGGCTTTTCACTTAAAACAATATGGCGGCCGAACCACGTGACCTACGACGTCATGATAAAAAAATTCAGCTTCAATTTATACCTAGATGATGCTCAATAAATTTCATCCTGATTGGATGAATTTTTTACTTGTTGAATTATGACATCATAACGGGGGCACCTATGACATCATTCGCACATGTTATTCTGCATAGAAAGTTCTTTGCCATGAGATATGTCTCAATTATTTATGTGCATCTTTTTTGGAGATATGGAGGTGCAAAGTTTTTCGGTTTTTCCAAGGCCCGTACCACGTGACCTGTGACGTCATAATTACCATTAAAATATTCTGCAGGCTGAGGGGCTCCTATGGTGAAAATTTCCTGTAAATCAGTCCAACTATTGCAGAGCAAGTGATTTTTAACGGAAATCAATCCGAAAAATGGCAATGGCGCAATCAATTAAATGGCCTGAGACGAAAAAGTGTTTTCCAGCGTTTCAAAAAGCGTTTCTTCTTCTTCCAGCAATAACGACTTCTAGCTTCCAGACCGTAAAACCCATCATGTTGAAATTTTAAACACTTATTCCCCTTGATTAGAGATACATTGCATTAAAATTTCAAGTCGATCATCAATGCAGCGGTTCAAGAGATAGAAGCTTTTTATGATTTCCGTTCAATTATTTATTGTGGCCAAACCATGTGACTTCTCGAAACTTCTCAAGTAACGTTTTAACTTCCCCCCATGGGGAACATTTGTGTAAAGTTTCCACTCGATATCGTCAAAAATAATGGACTAGATGGGATTTTAAGTTTATGCTTAAAAACGTCATAACTCTCAAACCATAACTAAAAATTCTACAAGCTGGATCCGGATCTTCCCCAAAATCGAATCGAATCGTCCTTGTCACACACCCAACTGGTCCACCAAGTTTGGTCCAAATCTGTCCACAGCTTTTTGAGATATCCTGCTATGTATCGTTTTTGGCCCTATCTCCCAATGGTGAAGAATCACTTTTAAAATTCTAGTAGCCGAATCCGAATCCGGATCTTCACCAAAATCTAATCATTTCGTCCTTGTCACCTACGCGACATCTCTGACAAATTTCGACCGAATCTGTCCACAACTTTTTGAGATATTTTGTTCACAAACGGACAGACAAATGAAAAATCACTCATAGAGTGACACTTGGCAAAACAGAATAAAGTAGAATGGCACTCGGTAGCGCATCCTTTTGACCTCAAAATAATTAGTGGTTGAATTTAGTGACCTGACATGCAAATCGTCTTCAAAGTTTAACTTAATCGGATGAAAATTGACAATTTTAGAAATTTGGCCGATGTTGACCTTTTGGCCTATGTTGACCTCAAAAATAGTTGGTGGTTAGTTTCACTAACCTGATATGAAAATCCTTTTCAAATTTCAAGTCAATCAGATGAAAATTGAGGATTTTAGGAATTCGAAAAAAGTGGTTGACCTTTGGTCTCTGTTGACCTTGTGACCTATGTTGATAAAAAAAAGGTTGAAATCAGTTCGCTGATATGAAAATCCTATTCAAATTCCAAGTCAATCAAAGGAAAATTGAGGAATTTACATTTAGAAATTTGAAATTGTTGTTGACCTTTGGCCTATGTTGACCTTTTGGCCTATGTTGATCTCAAAAATATCTAGTGGTTGGTTTCAGTAAGCTGATATGCAAATCCAATTCAGATTTCAAGTCAATGGGATGAAAATTGAGGATTTTAGAAATATGAAAAAAGTGGTTGATCTTTGGCCTATGTTGACCTTTTGGCCGATGTTGATCTGCAAAATAGTTGGTGGTTGAATTCAGTTGGATGATATGTAAATCCTATTCAAATTTCAAGACAATCAGATGAAAATTGATGATTTTAGAAATTTGAAAAAAGTGGATGACCTTTGGCCTATGTTGACCTTTTTGCCGATGTTCATCCAAAAAATAGTTGGTGGTTGAATTCAGTTGACTGATATGAAAATCTTATTCAAATTTCAAGTATATCGGATGAAAATTGAGGATTTTAGTATTTTGAAAAAAGTGGTTTACCTTTTGGCCTATGTTGACCTTTTGGCCTATGTTGACCTTTTGGCCGATGTTGATCTCCAAATTAGTTGGTGGTTGAATTCAGTTAGCTGATATGAAAATCCTATTCAAATTTCAAGTCAATCGGATGAAAATTGAGGATTTCAAAAATATGAAAAAAGTGGTTGACTTTTGGCCTATGTTGACCTTTTGACCTCAAAAGTATATAAGAATTTGTCGGACCACGAACTCCACCATTTGGTGAAGTTTCGTGAAGATCGGTTAAAAAGTATAACCTGTAGGCAAGTATAAGTGAGCGGACACACACACACACACACACACACACACACACACACACACACACACACACACACACACACACACACACACACACACACACACACACACACACAAACACACACATCAACATACTTGCAAAAAAAAAAAAAAATTTGCCTAGAAACAAACAAACAGGGGTGAAAATATAACGTCCATCCACTTTTAGTGGCGGGGGTAATAAAAAGTATAGAAAAAGTAAAGAAAAAACATTTTTCAAAATGTGAAATGATGTAGAGATGGTTTACCAAAACGTATACAATACGCAAGGTAGGGATGGTCACAATAAATTATCATGTGAAACCATCCGTGCATCTTCCTTTAAAAAATGGTTGTTTCCTGTCCTTCCTGACATCCATTTCCAATGAGAGTGTATGTTGACTGTTTCCATGTTTGAATTTGATCATTGAAATAGTAAACCATTAACACACACACACACACACACACACACACACACACACACACACACACACACACACACACACACACACACACACACACACACACACACACACACTTATAGTTATATTTAAGTAAATTGATAAGTTAGTATTGTATAAAGGATAAGGTTTATGTTGTGTGGATAAAGCATGGGCATGATGGGATAAATAATGGATTTTATCAACTGAGAGCCCACACAAGTATATTACCCACTACCCAGCATGCCAAGCGAGATGTGACTCACGTGTCAAGCGTTACCCCTTTTTTTGCTCTGGCAAAGGGTTAAAGTTGAAACGTCAAACCCCGGCTCCATTCTGTAGTGGTTAACATACTCTTATTGGCTTTCCGTTGATAAAATCCATGTTCGCTTGTCTGCCGACGTAGAGCAATCTTACCTTGACGAAGACAAGTATTCTATTGGAAATGATGGAACGTCGGGGTTTCCCATCAAAATGACTGATTTTGCTTCAATGAGAGAACACCTGTACTAAAAGGAGCCCCTTAACCTTTGCATCTTTGCAAAAGGCACAATTTGACCTTTGACCTCACCTTCAACTCATGATTCTGGCTGGGAATATGGAGTTCATATCCTATGTATACACTATGGTCATTTACCCATTGTTGGTATTATTTCGTATGCAGACTGAGGCTGCTGGTTGCATCATTGCTGGGACAGCAGCTGTGCCGGTGATGCAGTGCCCCCATGTTCCCAATAAGCTGGTGCTCATTTTTCCGACCTCTGAAGGATGTCAGGTTGAGTCAAGCCACCTTAACCGTTAAGCCAACACCTGGCTAGTTTGTCCACTGATCTCCTAATTGAAAAAGTTTGCTGAAGTTTCCGAATGTACAAACTCCTCTAAAATCTTCGATCAGTTAAAAAAAAGATATCGATGCATGCAGAGCAACACCAACATTTCAGGTCATATTTCGTTGGTAATCAAAGGCAGAATTTGACAATAAAGCATGGATCAATTTACACTTTGTATGCACGACCACCTGGGCAAACATGTTCACAAGCAGCTCCAAACTTTAGAAGGTGAAACGTCCATCTCTGGATCTGTTGGATGATTGAGTAATTGTCATCCAGTGCAATGGCAGATGTTCAATGTTGATTGCAGGTGAGACGCCATATTTGCTTGTCTGGTGATAAAAGTACTAGCAATGTGGTTTGTGGCAACAACGGCTTCAGTACGTTTCGTGGTGCGGCAAAAAAACCTGACGTCAACTTCCACATCTAAAACTTTCGCCAGTGTGACTCCTGTTGGTAAAAGAACACCTGGGTTACTTGGCTGGATGTCCAACAGACCCAGAAGTGCACTAGCTAACTCTCAAGGTTCCATTCTGGAATGGTATCTCCAAAAACATGGTTATGGGTTTATTGTGTTATGGTTATGGGTTTATTGTGTTATGGTTACGGGTTTATTGTGTTATGGTTACGGGTTTATTGGGTTATGGTTATGGGTTTATTGTGTTATGGTTATGGGTTTATTGTGTTATGGTTATGGGTTTATTGTGTTATGGTTACGGGTTTATTGGGTTATGGTTATGGGTTTATTGTGTTATGGTTACGGGTTTATTGTGTTATGGTTACGGGTTTATTGTGTTATGGTTACGGGTTTATTGTGTTATGGTTATGGGTTTATTGTGTATTGGTTATGGGTTTATTGTGTTATGGTTACGGGTTTATTGGGTTATGGTTATGGGTTTATTGTGTTATGGTTATGGGTTTATTGTGTTATGGTTATGGGTTTATTGTGTTATGGTTACGGGTTTATTGGGTTATGGTTATGGGTTTATTGTGTTATGGTTACGGGTTTATTGTGTTATGGTTACGGGTTTATTGTGTTATGGTTACGGGTTTATTGTGTTATGGTTATGGGTTTATTGTGTATTGGTTATGGGTTTATTGTGTTAGGGTTATGGGTTTATTGTGTTATGGTTATGGGGTTATTGTGTTATGGTTATGGGTTTATTGTGTTATGGTTATGGGTTTATTGTGTATTGGTTATGGGTTTATTGTGTTAGGGTTATGGGTTTATTGTGTTATGGTTACGGGTTTATTGTGTTATGGTTACGGGTTTATTGTGTTATGGTTACGGGTTTATTGTGTTATGGTTACGGGTTTATTGTGTTATGGTTACGGGTTTATTGTGTTATGGTTACGGGTTTATTGTGTTATGGTTGCGGGTTTATTGTGTTATGGTTACGGGTTTATTGTGTTATGGTTACGGGTTTATTGTGTTATGGTTACGGGTTTATTGTGTTATGGTTACGGGTTTATTGTGTTATGGTTACGGGTTTATTGTGTTATGGTTACGGGTTTATTGTGTTATGGTTACGGGTTTATTGTGTTATGGTTACGGGTTTATTGTGTTATGGTTACGGGTTTATTGTGTTATGGTTACGGGTTTATTGTGTTATGGTTGTGGGTTTATTGTGTTATGGTTATGGGTTTATTGTGTTATGGTTACGGGTTTATTGTGTTATGGTTACGGGTTTATTGTGTTATGGTTACGGGTTTATTGTGTTATGGTTACGGGTTTATTGTGTTATGGTTACGGGTTTATTGTGTTATGGTTGTGGGTTTATTGTGTTATGGTTGCGGGTTTATTGTGTTATGGTTACGGGTTTATTGTGTTATGGTTACGGGTTTATTGTGTTATGGTTACGGGTTTATTGTGTTATGGTTACGGGTTTATTGTGTTATGGTTACGGGTTTATTGTGTCATGGTTACGGGTTTATTGTGTCATGGTTACGGGTTTATTGTGTCATGGTTACGGGTTTATTGTGTCATGGTTACGGGTTTATTGTGTCATGGTTACGGGTTTATTGTGTCATGGTTACGGGTTTATTGTGTCATGTTACGGGTTTATTGTGTCATGGTTACGGGTTTAGTGTTATGGTTACGGGTTTATTGTGTTATGGTTACGGGTTTATTGTGTTATGGTTACGGGTTTATTGTGTTATGGTTGTGGGTTTATTGTGTTATGGTTACGGGTTTATTGTGTTATGGTTACGGGTTTATTGTTATGGTTACGGGTTTATTGTGTTGTGGTTACGGGTTTATAGTGTTGTGGTTACGGGTTCATTGTGTTGTGGTTACGGGTTTATTGTGTTGTGGTTATGGGTTTATTTTGTTATGGTTACGGGTTTATTGTTATGGTTACGGGTTTATTGTGTTATGGTTACGGGTTTATTGTGTTATGGTTACGGGTTTATTGTGTTATGGTTACGGGTTTATTGTGTTATGGTTACGGGTTTATTGTGTTGTGGTAATGGGTTTATTGTGTTGTGGTTACGGGTTTATTGTGTTGTGGTTACGGGTTTATTGTGTTGTGGTTACGGGTTTATTGTGTTGTGGTTACGGGTTTATTGTGTTGTGGTTACGGGTTTATTGTGTTGTGGTTACGGGTTTATTGTGTTATGGTTACGGGTTTATTGTGTTATGGTTACGGGTTTATTGTGTTATGGTAATGGGTTTATTGTGTTATGGTTATGGGTTTATTGTGTTATGGTTACGGGTTTATTGTGTTATGGTTACGGGTTTATTGCGTTATGGTTACGGGTTTATTGCGTTATGGTTACGGGTTTATTGTGTTATGGTTACGGGTTTATTGTGTTATGGTTATGGGTTTATTGTGTTGTGGTTATGGGTTTATTGTGTTATGGTTATGGGTTTATTGCAATAGGTGAACTCCGCTGCAGGAATCCAACAGTTGTTATCGATGCGATGCCTGGATACCTCTGTTTTGTTTCGCCCCTCTTCTGGTCTTACTCTTTCTGCCTGACAACACCTTGAGACGCATCCTTTCATCGACGCTCCCAGTGTTCATCTTCCAACATCCAAACTTGATGCACACACCTCGACTCCTTTGTTCCTCTTTCCCATCTGAGGGTGTGCTTGCCTCAATCAGCACATCCTACTCTTCTTCCCTCCACGACTTTAATATGGCAGTGCATTGCAATATCATGTCCTCTTCCATATCTACCTGTGATCCTTTATTTTATTTTTTTTAACCAAAAGTAACGTTCTACCACATGCACCCCTTATACCTGAAAGTTACTTTCTCTCTCCTCCAATCTTGCCCATTTGTTCATCCAACTGCTTGCGTACAGTTGTTTCCCGACCACTTCACAGTCAGTATCACGTCATCTCCTTCCTCCTTCCACAAGCCGAGGTTTTGAAATTTCAAAGAAGATTCTCCATGTCCATCCCTTCTTGTTTTGTATGCAGCACATGGCTGAGGGTAGCATAATCTTCTGGTGATGCAGCTGTGCCGCTGATGGTTAGAGCAGAAACTTGTAATTTGTTCAGGGTGCTGGCGGTAGCTCACCTACTCTTCGTGGAAGACACCATGGGATATTTAACGTCCACCAACAGTGACTGACGAGATGCTCTGTCGTTGCATATGGAGGTGCTGCCATTTTAGCCGAATCTTGCCGTTACTCCGCCCGGCAAATTTAATTTGTTGAGATACCGTACAATTTTGCCCAAGTACTGCTAAACGGAAGTTTTTTTTTGTAGTGCAAGCACGGCCATTTGTGTTCTGCATTGTTACCCTCGCCAGAGGAGAGGATATTGCATTTGAGTCCGTTTGTTTGTTTGTCCGTTTGTCCACACAGAATAAATATGATTTTCTCTGCAACCGTTGGTCCGATTGACAGTAAAATTTTCACCATAGGCGCAACTCCACCTGTATAATTCTTTAATGATAATTATGACGTCATAGGTCACGTGGTTCGGTCGCCATCTTGGAAAAATCAAAAAACTTTGCACCTCTATATCTCCCAAACTGCCAAATAGAAAAAATTGCGACATGGCTCATTGTAAAGAACTCTCCATGGGGAATAAAATATGTTAATGATGATGTCATAGGTGCCTCCATTATGACGTCATCATTCGACAAGTACAAAACTTCATCCGATCAAGATGAAATTTCTCGAGTGTCCTGTAGGCATAAATTAGTGGAGACAAAAAATCATGATGTCATAGGTCACGTGGTTCGGCCGCCATCTTGGAAAAACTGAAAAACTTTGAACCTCAATATCTCTGAAAGCACTGCATAGAAAAAATTGAGACATGGCTCATTGTAAAGAATTCTCCAATGAGGAATAAAATATGTTAATGATGATGTCATAGGTGCCTCCATTATGACGTCATAATTCGACAAGTACAAAACTCCATCCGATCAAGATGGAATTTCTTGAGTCATGTAGGCATAAATTGGTGCAGAAAAAAAGATGACGTCATCGGTCACGTGTTTCGGCCTCCATATTTGTTTTAACACAAAAGCCTTAAAAACCACTGAAAATACATCCTGGCGAGGGTTTGCAATCTCTGATTGCTCTTTTTCTTGTTCAAATATATAATTCAATTGAAATAAAATTAAGGTTTTAAAGTCTGTAGAAAACAACAACGGATTTAACCAGAAGTTTACCGCTGTTGATGCACCATCTCTTACACCACCTTATTTAACACATTAAATTAGTACTTCGTTCCTGTTGATCGTGTCCTGTATAACATTCCTAAAACAGTACGTTTCCTGTTTGGAATGATTTTTAATTTTGTTTGACTGCCAGTTAAACTGACAGGCTATATCAATTGCTTTACCGTGCTGTGTGCATGCGACCTCGGTGCGAGACTCTGTACAATTTACCAAATCCAGGGCTAAAATACTGCTAAACTGCGCGTTTGTGTTCCGATTCGTGTTCTACAGTGTTCAAAATATATAATTCTATTGAAATGAAGCAATTCCTCGACAATAGATATAGACTGATACAAAGTGAACCAATTGCATAACTACGTCTTGTGCTACGTGCGCTGAGTAATAACATTTCACTCACATATAGCACTATCACCCATCCATTTGAAAGTCATGAAATGTATTTCTTACTTTGAAATACAGTACTCACAAAAATTGTTAATACACGGTGAATATACAACCAGTGCCATCACTCCACACACCCTATACATCTTCTGAGTTTTCCAGATTTTCCAATCCAGTGGAAACCTTGTCAACTCGCTCACCTTGAGCTGAGCATAGTCATTTCATTCATCTTGAAAATATATACCTGGCGGCCCCAAAATCAACAGTTTTGAAACCTAAGCAGATTCCAATACACAATGAGGTTGTCTTGAAGACTATCCATGATCAAATACTGATTGATCTGGGCCTTGAATTCCAATACCTACCTTCAAATGTCAGTTACCTGGTAAATTCCATAAAATAAATCGAAGTCTAATATCACCTTTTCAGGTGAAACAAAGCACCTTCAATCACATACTGTGAGAATGACACGAGAGCGCAAGGTTGCCGATTATGTGTGAGAGGTAACAGCAGTGTGCAGCTTTTACTGTACTATTTCAATGAGCAAAATGGCACATCCATGAGTTATAGTCTGCAAAATTATTTTCAAAGGGCACATCCATGACCTTTGACTTGTTGAACCTCAAATGAATCGGTTCATCTTTGTATTACAGTCCATACTTGTGCCAAATGTGGTTGAAATCCCTTGTGTTTCACAAGATATCCTGATAACAAACAACCGATAACGGACGGACGGACAACCGGAAAACCTTCAGCTGCGGTGGCATAACGACAACAAAACATCCAAGCTGTCAAGCCAAAATCATTTAATAAAGTAATATTAACTGCAGCAATACCTGATTGATATTAGCAAGAGACATCACAATACAGATCAAAATGCAGAATGAAATAACAGACTTACACAACATCAATATCCCCAATGGACAACACGAAACCTAGTGTAACCTACACTAACCCTACTTTTGGGCTGTCATGACCAAACTTCGACTATATAGAAAACAAAAAAAGTTATTGCACAACATCTCATACAGTTTGGACATTTTTTTTAAGAAGAAGAAGAAAAAAAAAAGAAGAAGGTGCACCACATTAGCGCTGCAAAGGATTTTAAAATAAAAATAAAAAAGCCAAAATTGGACGCACATTTTAAATCGCTGTCATTGCGTTAAAATCCCCATCTTATAGCGACCTGCACAGAACGTTCCGATGTCGATGGGGCTGAAAGGGAGCTTCTGTGGTTTCATTTAATCTCCCTTCTTATTGCAAGCTCTACTCAAGGAATGTCCAGAAAAACGGCAAAAGGCCTTGGTTTGTCATGGACGCGCCCGGCACGCGTGCGCCGCAGGCCGAAATATCCGAATTGCACCTTCTCTGCATCCCGGAGAATCCCACCTCCTTGAACGACTCAAATTCTGCTTTGGAATGCGGATGCTTTTATTTTGTCTGAGGTCTCCTGGATATAAGTACTTAGTCACACCACACAGACGTCAAATGCACGCAGGTCGGAGAAAAATTTGAAATAAAAAACAAAACAAAACAAAAAAAGAGTGAAGGATTCCAAAGCAAGAGATCAAAAGAAAAACCTGGTGCTTGTTTCTTCGATCATTTTATGAAAACATCTCGAATGCAGCTGAAATAGTGAAGAGTTCATGAGGTCCAAGTTTCTGAAAAACATCACAATTTAGCAGCCAGTGGCCAAATTTGGTGCTTCGATGATTTTGGTTACTTCCCGAGCGAAAGCGTAGGCCAGAGAGGTAGGTGCGAAATGACTTCAGCTTTAAACGCGAACAGAGAGAGAGACAAAGTCACATGGAAAGGTATAAAAAAAAATTAACATGATTCCAAACACAGGAGGAAAATGGAGGAAGAAAAATCAAAAAAAGGAAGGAAGGGGTGGAGGAGGGAAGGAAAAAAAAGAAGAAGAAGAAGAAGAAAGGAATAAAAACAAAAAGCTATATCAGATGCCCTTGTAATACCCTGTAACATCTTTCATATATTAAACTCTTTTCTGTAACATGTTAAGAAAAATAGATGTGAACATATTTAGGAGTATGAATACATCAGGTAAAATGTACCTAGCACAAATGTCACCCAAAACGTGCATCCTATAGTCAGAAGATAGTGGCTCAACAGAATGCGAAGGTTTTGGTCCACCAAACCTCTCTTTGGCTGGTGATTCGTAAATCCACGTTTTTCCGCCTCACCCGGAGCACTGCGGCGCTGGCGTGGCACGCAAACGTCCCATCACTTTTACAATGGTGAAAAATCCATGCAACACTCACACAGACGTCTGCACTTAAAGAATGACGGAAACAGTTCGTTTATAAGCATCTTACAATTTCCTGCGCATCTTGCACGCGCTTATCAAACGGGAGGTAAAACTACACGATCACCATACATCGTCTATAAAAAGAAGTTTGTCCGTTTCCAAGCGGAATAAAATGCGAAGAGTTACTCCGAGTGCAGCACTAGTCTCATCATCACCATGCTGTTAAGGAGCACAAAAAGCTGCCAGAAAAATAAACCCCCCCCCCCAAAACCCCCAATTAAACAAACAAAGTGCCAGGGAGAATATTATCCCCCTCAACATAAATCAAGTGACAATTGCATTCTATCTTTACATGTCTAACTGTACATGGCTACATAATGAGCGTAAGTATCACGTATTTGTGGATAGGGAGGAGGTGGGCAAGGGTTGTTGTTTTTTTTGGGAGGGGGGGCATCATCTGTGACCACAGTGGTCGCTTCAACAATATGAACCAAAACATGCAAGCCAAAGTTACAAGTAAACCAGGTAGTTATCTATTACTATTTAGCACCCTCATTACCCTCCCTCCTTCACGTAACATTATTCCACTCGATCGGATTTAACCATTTCCTTCCTTTATATGGGCTGTGGGAAAGTGGGAGGTTGTGGTAGGGGAGGACATGCCCCCCACGACTTTGTGTAGGATTGAGCTGGAGCGTATCTAGAAATTGAGTTTCCATATCACATATCGCATTATCGCAAGCACTTGAGTGACGGAGAGACGAAGATAGAACGTGAGGCGTATGGCAGTTACGCAGCTCTGACATTTACATCCAAACTCCCCCACTCCTCCCGCAAAGTTTTGAGCATTTCATTTGTTGTGCTGATTGTCTTATCTCTGTGACAGGTAGCATCGGTTGTCATGCAGGTAGGTAGAGAGAAGAGGAAGAAAAAAAAAAAACTGGGCTCGGTCGGTGACCAAAATCTCGAAATCCACACGGCAGGGCTCCTGCAGTTTGTGACTGGTCATTCGAGGCCGATGCTGGTGGAGTCATAAACAGCCGGAAAGAGGCAGATGTGTGATAAAGTAGAACGTTTTGCTCACTGGCATGCCGAATCAATTGAGAGTGGCATTCTTATGAGCTTTGGGAAAATGCATCATGGCTGTCAAGCCTTGCACCGTCAGTATCTTTCTTGCTATCACAGAAGACGCTGACAAGAAAAAAAATTCCATTGCAATATGGAATCCATTCACAGCATGCCATTAAAGCAAAACCCACGCAGGCCACAGGCCCAGAGTGTGCAGGACGAAGTTTTTTTTTTGAGGTTTAATCTGTGAGTCTATTTGTCAACTACAGCAAGTCATGCTTCTTCTATGGTCAAATACAGCGACTCAACAAGAAGCCATTTCATTGGAAACGCTCTCCGTCGTTGGAGCGGGTGAACAATCGCCTTGAATTGCCTGAGGAGCCGATGCGGGCTCGGTCGGACTGGAAGGCCGGCTGGCCACTGCGCGGGTCGGCGAACTTGGGGTGGCGGGGATCTCCGCACGGGGAGGCACCGTTGCATGTTGAGATGACAGGCCGGAGCCGCACGCATGGTGGTGCCTTTCCCAGTCCTTGTGCTGGCAGAAGGAGCCGCAGTAACGTGCTGCGTTGCACCCGCTACAAGTCTCGCTGGCCTTGCGCCCGCAGTTCCAGCAGTTCTGTGGGGATGAGGCAGGAACTCTCAAAGATGATCCGCAAATCCAACTTTCCTTGGAATACATAAAACTTCCATTTAAGCAAAAAAAAAATTTCAAAAAAATATATTAGAAGGGAACGTTAAACACATCATTTGCAGCCCCTCTCCTCAAACCCAAGCTTCCCTTCCAATCACAATATTCATTCTCCTTTAAGATAGAGATGAAGGTTCATGGAAGAGTGATAGTACTTTACTACATCACTCCTGAAGATGGACACGGGACATACGGGCAAGCAAGATCGGTGAGGAAAAGAACATCCCCCTTGCCCACAGGTGCAATACCTCGCTTGAGTCCTCCTGCTGGTTAGCCAATGATGCGGCGTCATCGGCGGCTTTCCTCTTGGTCTCAAGCACTGCCCGATCCATTTTAGCACGCTCCGCAGCAATCATCTCGTGCGCTTTCCTCTCGGCCTCCGCAACGGCCTTTTGCAGCTCTGACACCGCTTGTCGTTTTACTTCATTTACTGCCTCCTCTGTAATGCACAAACCACCAGGCTTGCGGTTGGTGAATGCAAAGAACCCCAAAAGTTACAGGCCCACAGGTGTTCGGTAGGATATGGGTAATGGTGACAGTGCAACAGTTTGAGGTAGGCTTTAATGCTTCCATTGCTACACAGGAGAGCATGTGCAGGCCACAAAAGAATGTCATGTGGTTTTGTAATGTCTTAAAAGCCATCACCTCGCACGGACATAATTCTTACCAGGACCTTCAATTTCCATAGTCTGAGGGTCAGGCATTTGTATCCGGGCACCACCATTGTATCACAAACGACCAGCCCATCTAATTACTACTTGTTTTCAGTATTCTTCTCATTTTAACAGACAAATAGCCAGGCACAACTGCCACAACAGGCACGACCACTATCAACAGAATGCATAATAATAATGCTTCATCCTAATTGTTGCTTTTTTCCCCCTTTTTTTTTTAAGCCCTTTGCAAATGCTTCAAAGAAAAGGCTTAGAATGTGGAGGAGAAAAAAAAGAAGAGCAAACACGGAAAATGAAATTGGAGCCATCACGCAGTGTCACTCGCACTCTGGCTTGGCCTATCGCGACGGTACGAGCTGGCGTGGGACGCAGGTGCGAACAGCTGCCTCTAATCCACAGGCAGAGTTAGTGGCAATGCCCTTGAGCTATGGCTGTACCTGGGGGGCATTAAAAACCCAGCCGGCATGCACCTGCCCTTCTTCCTCATCTCTCCATTTCCCTACGACTCCCCTCCCCATACGTGCCACTTCCTCTATAGACTCTTCTTATATTCTCCCATCTACCATCATTATACCTCGTCTTTCTTTCCCTATCCAATGCTGACTTGAAGTTTGTGAATATTCTCTTTTTACTTCCTTTCTATCCCTGACATTTCCACCAATCTCCTCTTCCCTCATTTAATTCTTTCTTAATCCTTCACCCCCCCCCCCCCCCCCTGCTATGCTCTCCTCCTAATTACCATATTCAATATTTGTTGCCTGCATTACACATGCAGATTCAATTAGCAACAGACGCGAGAACCTTAAATCAATTAACGTCGAATTACTGGCCCAGATCAGGTGGCAGAGACAGATGCATCCATTTGCACACAGCCGCTGCTGCCCATGGAGCATATTTCACAACAAAACTGCCTATTTTGGCATAGAGGAGGGAAAAACAAATAACAACAACAAAAATAACAATTCTTGGGAAAAAGATCACATTTCACTGTGCACAAGAGGAAATATCCTACTCCATCCAAATTCATTCATTCATTGATCAGCAAAAGGCAACATTGAATAAAGATTTGCTCTTCGCTTCACAAACTTTTCATTCACCAAATTTTTCCTTCCAGATACAATCTCTGCACTCTCAATTCTGGGACTCGCAGGACCACTATCCATCCTAATCAGATTACAATTGCATGCCACAGGAACCTAATTATCCTAATAGATCCCAATATGTAACATATAATCAGCAATAATAAAGAAACATTACCAGCTTTTCTCCATATGTCTTCTGGCAAATAGGTCGATGTCTGTCCAAAGAACTCGTGGTTGGAATCTTGAAATGAAAAGAAACATTTGATTTGTTAAGCACAACATTATATGCAGGAAAGGTTCCCCCAGGAATATCAAAACAATATCCACCACTCTCACAGAACTTCCTTCCCCTCCCTTCCAACACAATACTAAATCAAGACAGAGCATTTAACAATCCAGAGCCTTGTCAGGGAATATAGATTACAGTAGATCTGAGAATGAACTATCTCTATTAAAGTAGACGCTCTCACGGTGGACAATCTTAGAATATAGACTCACGGTCGCACGCTCACCCATCACTCACTGACACGTTCCAATTACAGTAGCCTCTCCCGTCCCTTTGGGAACATGCGAGGCGAACTAAGGCAACACACATATTTTCTCAAGACGTGCCAGTGGGGATCGAGGAAAAAATTAAGAAGAGCAGAATATAATTACGTAATTGTAAAAAGATACACACAAGGAAGAAAAAAATAATTCAAATTCTTAAATTAACATTCAAATGAAAATACCCCAATAAAGGAATTGACTATTCAGCTAAATGTGAGCCAGTCGAGGCCAAAAAATGGATATCTCGCTAATTGGTAGCAGTCTGGCATATCTGTTTCCAACATGTAATGTATACGAGTATTAAAACTAGAGAGTATAATAGAGGAATAAAAAATAAATAAAAAGACGAATTAGTAACGACGAGTTCAATCAATACATTGATGGGATTTAACCTCTCAGCAGATTACCTGGAATGAATGTGATCGGTCTGCAACAACTGACTCAGGCCTCAAAGATTTCGATGCTCATTGTAGAGAGCCAGTTTTTATGTTCAGGAAGAGACCTGCGCAAGGACTATGGTGGCTGTAATTTAGTTTTTGATACTATACAAGAAGAGAGAACCACCTTCAGAGGCCATTTTTCCCCACAAGGCAGGGTTGGCCTTTTTTGGGCACAGTGTTCCCCTTTTTGAAGCAATGTTTTATGGCCGGATGCCCTTCCTGCCGCCAACCCTGTTAGTCGCCTCTTGCGACACACAGGGAATTACCAGTGAGCTGGTACTCAATTTGCCGACCTCGCAAGGGGATGACAGGCTGAGTCAACCCTCCTGGGTTTAATTCAGCGATCGACCGGGATTCGAACCTAAGATCATAGGATCCCAAGCCAGCACCCTAACCGCTAAGCCAACACCAGGCTATTTCTAACCTGGGATTTGAACCCAGGATCCTAGGATCCCAAGCCAGCACCCTAACCGCTAAGCCAACACCAGGCTATTTCTAACCTGGGATTTGAACCCAGGATCCTAGGATCCCAAGCCAGCACCCTAACCGCTAAGCCAACACCAGGCTATTTCTAACCTGGGATTTGAACCCAGGATCCTAGGATCCCAAGCCAGCACCCTAACCGCTAAGCCAACACCAGGCTATTTCTAACCTGGGATTTGAACCCAGGATCCTAGGATCCCAAGCCGGCACCCTAACCGCTAAGCCAACACCAGGCTCAATATACAACACCAACAACACCAGGCTTTTTATACTATGTTGTAATTTGTTTCCTATCAGCTCCTTACCCTTCTTGAGCTCCTCGGCATTACTGTAACGTCGCACCCAGAAGCTGAGCTCCTCGCGATCCGCCTCCTGACAGCGCCGCATCACCGTTAGAGCACGGCGGGTCTTTTCCACCATGTCCAGGATGCAGTTCAGGAGCTGTTTGTGGAGGAAATGCACACAGCAAGAGGTTTAGTTAATTTGCACCTGGAGTAGGAACCGCTTACACTGTCAACAGAAGTCAACTTCACATTCCCTTTCATTGGCAGGAGATGGAACGGTGTGACACTTTTTTTTCTTTTTCTTTTTTTTTGGATATATATATATATATATATATATATATATATATATATATATATATATATTGTATACACATTTTGTACACGTTTCTTTTTGTTTTTGTATATATATATTTTTTGTATATTCTTTATTTTTATTTTTTGGATATATATATATATATATATATATTTTGTATACACATTTTGTATATGTTTCTTTTTGTTTTTGTATATATATATTTTTTGTATATTCTTTATTTTTATTTTTTGGATATATGTACATATATATATTTTGTATACACATTTTGTATACGTTTCTTTTTGTTTTTGTATATATATATTTTTTGTATATTCTTTATTTTTATTTTTATTTTTTGGATATATATATATATATATATATTTTGTATACACATTTTGTATACGTTTCTTTTTGTTTTTGTATATATATATTTTTTGTATACATTCTTTTTTTTTCTTTTTTCTTTTTTTTGATTCACCTCTTAAAATGAAAGGGGACTACAAGTGGCCGACATTAAATGTTCGAAGATAACAGGCACGCATGTTTCGCAAACAGAAAGAAACCACAACAATCAACGTTCAAGAAGACAGAGCATCAATGACCTCCAAGGAAAGAAATCAAAAGACTTTGATTGCATTTGTGGCACAACCTATCACCTTCCTCAAACTTCACAGGATCAAATAAGAGAGCCAAAGGCGGTGAAAGCAATCGAGGCACTCACATTGTCCAAATGTTTCCATTCTTCGGCCCACTCACGGTCTGTCAGTCGATGATCGATAACTTCCTCCTGCCGTGCAGTGTGCAGCCCTGTTGAACGCAAAATAAAGTTCAACTCTTCTTTAAAAAATAAAAGATGGAGTCAATTAAACAGAGCATTTCCTCAGGCGGTCCTCACAAACCTCCATGGCACAGTTCATCAAAAACTGCCCTCCACGGCCCACGGCATGTTACTTGACTGTTATGGACAATCTCTACCTTCCTTTGTTACGGAACTGGGTGAGCAAACGAACACTGAGCGTCAATGGTGTTCGCCTGATACAAATCTCACCAACATGTGGAGCATACCACCGATTCACCGGTGAGAGGGATATTACTCCTCGAAGTAGGTATTGTTAGAAGATACTATTATTAGAAGTAGATATTACTCCATTGGGTTAGCTTGCACAACACGGTACCTGGTATAACCAGCCATTCACACAACCTTACAAACAAAACATTAACTTCCTGCATGGCACCAGGGGGGTAAGGGTGGGTTCATTTGCTGCGAACTTAGTATGTTATTTATAACCATTTTGCCGGTGATTTCGTTTTTCTTATTCTAAATATCTATACTATATTATAATAAATAGCACCTCAAAACAGGCGTAACCCCTCAGCCCATGCATGGTGGAAACCAATTTCAAGATGGCTGCCGTGGAGGCCATATTGAAAATCGCAGCACGCCCATTTTCGAAAGGAACCTTCCTCTACTCAACCCCAACACACACTGCAAAAATGGATTTAATCGGACAAGCCGTTCTCCTTGAAATTGACGGAAACCAAAAGTTGAAGGACGCCCAGACGCCCAAACGACGCCGTGACGACAATACCCCTAAGCCCAATTTGGGCTGAGGGGTGAAAAGTGCCAAGTCTGTCTGTCGGTTTGTCGTGTTATAACTTGAGAACGGATTAACAGATTTCAACAAATCCTACTGCAGTAGCCTGGTGATGGCTTAGCGGTTAGGGTGCCGGCTTGGGATCCTAGGATCCTCGTTTTGAATCCCGGTCGATCGCTGAATTAACGCCAGGGGGGTTGACTCAGCCTGTCATCCTTCCGAGGTCGGCAAATTGAGTACCAGTTCACTGGTAATTCCCTGTGTGTCGCAGGAGGCAACTAACAGGGTTGGTGGCAGGAAGGGCATCCGGCCATAAAACTGCCTCAAAAAGGGGACCAAGGTGCCCGAAAAAGACCAACCCCTGCTCATTGGGGAAAAACGGCCTCTGAAGATGGTTCTTCTTGTTCTACTACAGTGGAGTCAGGGAACTCCCAGAAAGATTTTGATGCAAAAAAGAAATAAATAAATAAATAACGGTCAGTTTGTGTGTATGGGTGTGGGCACACGTGTCGAAACTGCAAACGCCAACTTGCGATGCTGGTTTTGCCCACACAGAAGGCAGGATCTCCCAGGCATCCTTTTTAGTTCTTGGTATTTCTGTCAGTGAAGAGATTGGTCTTATATTCTAGTTTTTCTCAGAGTAAAAAAAAAAAAATTCAACTAAAAATTAAACTTTTTTTCCCATGCGAAGGGGGATGGGGGCGGGGGGAATGCCCCAGGACTCCCCTTAGCATGGCGCGTTTTAGCGAACAAACCAGGGATAGTCAATAGTTTACAATTTTAGATTCACACCCCACCTTTGACAGTGCTTGTGACAGGCCTGAACTTGCTATTCTCATGGCAGGAAGGAACATGAGGCTAATAATACTTCGCAGCAGTGCCAGGATACAGAGTAGTTTGAGGATTATCAGAACCCTGAACATCTCCGATCTGTCTAAAAAATTTTAAAAGTAAAAACAAACAAATATGTTGCTGTAAACTAATCGAAGAGCAGAAATGCCAACCCATTACCATGGCTTTTAGGAGTAACTCTCAAAACTTTGTTGATTTTCAGGAGCATAATCATTGATAAAGATAAACGGTGAGTATTTATGTCTACCAACTTCACCTAATTGTACACAAGTAACTCTCTTTTTCATTGAAATGCTTGATTCAGGGCCATCTTGTTATCATGCGCAGACAAGGCATTCCAAATTGAGAAAATGATGGGAAGTGGAAAGGATATGAGAGAGAAGGGAGGGTTGGGGTGGGAAGGAAAAGGAACTTGGTGGTTGGGAGTGGGGAGAGATTCAAGGTGAGAACCAATCCTGAAAAACATCACCACTCTGCCACAGGAAACTCCATTGAGAATGCAGAAAACTGTAATTTGTTTAGGGTGCTGGCGATAACTCGCATACTCTTCGTTAAAGACACCGTGGGGGTTTTATCGTCCACCAACAACTAGTGCTGGCAGATGGTTCCTGAAGCTTAACGTCCTTCCGGTAGATGGCACACATTGATGCCTCGACCTGTTTGGAAACACTAGGGTGACAGTTTATAACTGGGTTGAGAATCAAACAAAGGCTAGACAGGTCAAAGGTGACTGGGCGGACCTCAAAGGTCTCCGGCCACCCTAAAGTGGACATATACACTACACAAAAAAATAATATTACATATACAGTGCCCTCCATAAGTATTGGAACAGTGGAGTAAAATTTGTGATTATTGTTATAAAAATCAAGAAATTTGGATTTGAGATCAAAATAATATGAGGAAAGAGTACAGAAGGTCAGTTTATATTTCGTGGTATTTCTATGTTTCTATGTTTTAACATTGTAGAACAATAGCACTTTATGTTCATTCCCCCCATTTTAGGTAATCACAAGTATTGGAAGATTAACTTAAAGTAAATTAAAGTAGTATAATAGTTATTATTTGGTTGCATATCCTGTGACTGTGACCTGCTATTGCATAGTCTGTGACCCAGTGACATCACCAAACTCTTGGTATATTCCTGTGAGATGCTCTCCCAAGACATTAATGCAGCCATTTTTAGTTGTTTGTTTTGGGTTTTTCTGACTTATCGTCTCCTTTCCCACAAGTGAAATGCATACGCCATTATATTTAAATCATGAGATTGAATTGGTAGGGTCTAAACCCCTACTAATTCAGATGAGTGAGCCTGTTACAGAGGCATCCATGCAAGCCCAAGCCATGACACTACCTCCACTATGCTTCACAGATGAGGTCGTATGCTTTGGATCAAATGTAGTTCCTTCCTTTCTCCAAACTTTCACCTTTCCATCGATTTGATAAAGGTTTGTATTGGTGTCATCTGTCCATAAAACTGTTCCAGAACTCTACTAGCCTTGTTCCAGTACTCCAGCTCTGTACTTCTTGTCAAATTCTAATCTGGCCTGTTTTTGGTGCTGACTAGAGGCTTGCATCTTGAGGTGTAGCCTTTGTAATTCTGTTGTCAATGTCTTTTGCTGATGGTAAATTGTGACACTTTCACCCCTGCACTCCGGAGATTGTTGGTGATGTCACTGACAGTTGTTTTAGGGTTTTTATTCACAGTTCTGGGAATTTTTCTGTCATCAACTGCAATTGTTTTCCTTGGCCGACCTGGCCGTTGTCTATTGCTTACTAGTAAACTAGTGGTTTATTTCTTTTTCAAGATATTCCAAATTGTTGTATTTGCTATGCCCAAATTTTGTGCTATGGTTCTAAATGAATTATTTTTGTTCTTTCAGTTTCCAAATGGCTTGTTTATCTTTCATAGACAGTTCTCTGGTCTTCATGTTGGTTTATGCCTACTGACTCCAAAGGCAGACTCCCATGGCAAAAGCAAAGGCTAAAACCAAGACTAGACATTCACAGTTCTTTTATGTGTGAACAATCAATGTAACAACAAACACCTGAGCAACAAGAAACACCTGACAGTCATTTGTTCCAATACTTATGCTTACCTAAAATGGGGGGACTGGCCATAAAAAGTGTGATTGTTCTACAATGGTAAAACATATACAGTCGGACTCCGCTACTCGCTGTTACCCTCTTCGCGGGTTCCACGTATTCGCGGTTGATAAAATGCAACTTGTTTCTCCATTCACGGAAAAGTGTCCCGCAAATTCGCAGTTTTTTTTTCTTTTCGCGGCTGTGTTCCACGAAATTGCGGTTTATTTTTTCCTATTCACGGCCGTGTTCCACGAATTCGCGGTTTTTCAGGGGCGCCAAAAAAATTTCACGAGCCGTTAACTTGACACATTTATGAAACAAATCTTTTACCAGCCATGCATAAAGTAGCTGGACATACGCAAATACACATCTTCTACGAGCCGCAAGCATGATCTGCTTATACATTCACTGCTGTGTGCTTTGCGTTTTCATGGCTTTTGCGGCCGCAAATTTTAGCCGCACAATAATCGAGAGCTTCGGGGGATGTTCCACCAGCTGCGTAAACAAGTCAACCCCACGATTTTTAGAATGAAAACGCTTCATTAAATATAGTATTGAAATTAGCAACTAGGCTCAATATGGCATCATCTGATAACATTCCCCACAAACAACGTGCAGAGTATTCACTCCTCCCGCAACTACCCACAATGCTCACATTCCTTCAATAGATTGGAAATGGTACCTGGTGGTGTCTTTTTTGAAGTTATGTGTAAGCATTTTTTAATGAAACTGTAATCACGTGCATTTGTGGTCAAAAACATTTCAAACTTTAAAAATTTTCCTCTATGAATCAGGAACCGCCGGGAACCTATAACGTATTTCCCTTTTCCCCAGTGAAACAATGCCACGGCATACATTCACGGGATTTTCATCGACCTTTGCGGAATATCGTCGACATTCTTGGGATTTGCTTCACCATTCTTGGGATTTACCTCACCATTCGTGGATCTTACCTCACCATCCGTGGTTTGTTCCTCTCTATTCGCGGATTTTCGTGACTTGGGAACCTATCCCAGCTTTTTCCATTGAAACAATGCCCCGCCATTCGCGGTTTCGCTATTCGTGGCATTTTCCAGGAACGTATCCCCCGCGAACAGCGGGGTCCGACGGTGCCCCGTTTGATAACAAATCCAAATTTCTTTTGATCATATTTTTTATCTTGAATATATAGCGATAATAACAAATTTGACTTCACTGTCCCAATACTTATTGAGGGCACTGTATATAATTTAAACAGATAATGTAAGTTACTACAGTAAACATTTACTATGAACCTGGAATAACCAATGATGTATTTAATAACTAGTGGATGTATCCATCAAGGCATTTTGGTTATTTCTGTTTTCTTATTCTCTTTCTGCTTCTAATGTCCTCCAGCTCTTTCAAATCCCTTACCATCCCAGCACCTGATCTTGATGGGTACATCACCGATATGGGTGACACTTCACGCAGCATTCCATGAAAGGACTGCTGTTGCTGTTATTGATGCTATTGTTGTTGTTGGTGCTGTTATTCTCTGGCCCTCCCATCCCATCAAATCCCATTATATTACATCACCAGTTCTTGATGAATATATTCACTAGCATTTAATAAAGTGACCCAATGAGCATTAGTGCAGCAAAGAAACCCTGCTTGGTCAGGATGTATGCTTGCAGTAATTTACATGCACATGCGGTGCTATGCGTTTATTGCAAAATATATCCTTATATGACAAAAATTTTTTACATACAGTAACATGGGATTTATCATAACCATCAATGTATCATATTGATCTTCACAGAAGGTCAATGATGCTGAAAATAGTTTCAGGGCAAGGATTCGAGTTGGGGTTATGCTGGGTGGTTTGCCATTGCTTTCCCAGCAATCAGTCAGGGCACTAGTTATAATTTATTGACGGTGTCGGCGATAGCTTGCCGACACTTTGTGAAGGACACTGTATGTTCTTTATCGTCCACCACATAATACCCGCAGATGGGATACCCGTTTAATGTTAATCCGAGGGACCACACACATTGATGAATCACCGTGCCTGTGAAACACCAGGGTGACAGTTTACAGCTGGGTCGAGATTCAAACCCAAGCTAGACAGCTTAGAGGTGATTTTTGTGTACCTCAAAGATATTCTGTCATACCCAACATAGGATTAGTCATCATAAATACACGTTCCATAAGAACAAAAACGTTTGAAAAGCATTGGCCACAGGTGACATGATCGCCCACACTAATATTTCAAGAAGCCTTTCTCAAAAACTTTATGGGTCAGGTTCATCTCATGTAAGCGTAACTCTTATTTCCAAATAAGTATATAAAATTTAAAAACTTCAAATTGTAATGTCTGTTTGAATTGTAATGTGTATGATCCTGACTTTCTGAAAGCCAGAAACAAAACATGCCACAAAAGTTTGCTTGCATATTCAGACCACAGCTTTCATGAGAAGCCCACGACAGGTAACCGATCCTTAAGGAGCAGAGAGAAAGTCAAGGCCCATTACCACGGAAGATAATATTATAGAGACATGCGTACTGGCAATTTCAATCGCTGAGTATTATTCCTTTTCATTTTGTGTAAGATTCAATGGGGTTTTTTTTTAATGGAAGAATTTTTTTTCCCCAAAAACAGAAAAAATGTTTTCAATACAAGTAACAAGTATGCACTCACATACTTAATATAGCAACTGGAAACCACGATGACGATACGCAAACACTGTCAAAAGCTGACAGCAATCTTCAGTTCAGGTGGGAGGTCCAACTCGTATTTTTAGCACTTTCGGTAGCGTTTGAAAACAAACTGCACTTGTCATTTTTTTATGCCTCCGCCAACGAAGTCGCCGGAGGCATTATGTTATCGGGGTGTCCGTCCGTCCGTACGGGCTAAACTTCGTTTTTCTCAGCAACTATATGTCCGATTGAGACAAAATTTTCAGGGCAGGAGTGACACCCATGCAGAATGTTTTTTTATGATAATTGTGACATCATAGGTCACGTGGTTTGGCAGCCATCTTGGATAGAAAAACGAACCTTATCCGATCAACACGAAACTTCACAAACGTGATCCCCTACCCATATATATGCAGAGTGTACATTTGTACGGTCATGTGATGTGGTATGGCAGCCATATTAGCTTGAAAGCCGATATTTAAAAAAATCCCTTCTCTGAAACAGCTTCACCGATCGATGTGAAACCTGTCATGGCTGGTGAAAATGTGATACTTGAAAACAGCTGAAGGGATTTAAATTCAAACTTGCTTATTTTTAGGGCAGTGAACGAGGGCATCTACCCGCTGTGGGACTATGCGGAGGCATATTGGCGACACAGTCACATTGTTCTAGTTTTTTTTTTTTTTTTACACTTGTTAAAAATGACCGGCCCAGGCAACAAATTTCTCTCCCAATCAGTAAGGTTTACATATGATGCTCGACTCGAGGTACAATGCTCGACTCGGGTAAAGCGATTCATTGAAAGGATTTCACCATCACATAACGTCTGGTATGCTACATGAAGTTTTTTTTACCATTTCATTAACTGTTCAACGCAACTATTTCTCAACCAAAATAAGTAAGATGTCGAAAACGGTGTTATCCCACATGGGTGTAAAATAATATTGCAATCAAAATACAAATGAAAATAAACGCCTAAATGACGATGCATTTGGTGGAATGTCAGAGCATGATGAAGGCAGCTCTTAAAGCCACCGGATGCCATCTTGTTTATCAAAAACAAAGAGTTGAGAACATTGTAATTGCAGCAGAAAGTTTCTGAGTATGAAGGTTAAAAAATATTATATTCAAGGTGGTGTATGATCAAAACATTGTTATCAATGTCTATTTCTCTCTTCATACGAAATTGAGTTCATGTGTGTGTCACAGCTCTATTATATTGAAGAAAAACAAACAAACAGGCCAAAACTCCAGCTTTGCTGCATCACGTGGTCAATCGGGAGAAATACTCATGAACCTTGGCAATACCCCTTATGACTCTTTCCTTCTTCCGATGCCCTGCCCCAAACTCCTATCTCCTCCATCCATATCCCCACCTCCCCCCACATTCCTCACTGTGCACATATTGTGCAGATGGTCTCCTAATTATAAGTCAAGGTACACATTCACAACTTTGTTCCACGGCTATATCCGTGCTTATAACCGCGAATGAATAAACGAATGAATAAATGCCGATGCGTAAAGGCTACCTCAGGTACCTGTACTTTTAAAGGGTCTCTGGCATCGAGTTGTTGGTATAATTTTGGGGTTGTCTAGGTGTGATAATAACCCTTGCTCTTTTTAACCAGCATCCTTTAAAAGGAACACATAACCGCATCGATGGACAATTGCTCAAGGTCACTGATTGTGTTGCACTAATGCTGGTCATGAATGTCAAGACAAATGTGACGTAACAATATTGACAAGTATCATAATCAACCGTCGAAGTTGTTCAAAGACAAAACAAAAACACATCGGCCTGCACGTGGCTCCGAGCGGACACTCTGTGCTTGATTCCTGGCCAGACTATAAACTGCCATCCTGGGGCTTCACTGATCGGATGTTGAATCAATGAGAAGGAATTTTTGGCTGAGGGACGCCAAGCAGGTGTGCTGTCTGCTCGCATTCTTGGTGAACATTAGCAATCCGCACAGTCCATTTCAAAATAACAGATCGTTCTGAGCAGTTACCCTTGCCAAATTATACACTCATTTACTCGTGTCCTCATCTCAGGAAGCACTGCAACATCCATATATGGTGCAATCAGCAAGCCAGGTACTTCATACCTATGTTATTACCCTCACCAGAGGAGAGGGCATTTGATTCCTTTTGTCTGTTTGTCCGCACAGAATAAATATGCTTTTCTCTGCAACCGTTGGTCCGATTGACAGGAAGTGTTCACCATAGGTGCACCTCCACCTGTATAATTTTTTTTCATGATAACTATGACGTCATAGGTCACATGGTACGGGTGCCATCTTGGAAAAACCAAAAGACTTTGCACCTATATATCTCCGAAAGCGCTGTGTTGAAAAAATTGGGACATGGCTCATTGTAAAGAACTCTCCATGGGGAATAAAATATGGTAATGATGATATCATAGGTGCCTCCATTATGACGTCATAATTCGACAAGTACAAACTTCATCCGATCAAGATGAAATTTCTTGAGCGTCATCTATGGATAAATTGGTTGAGAAAGAAAAGAAATAATGACGTCATCGGTCACGTGGTTCAGCTGCCATATTAATTTTAACACAAAAGCCTTAAAACCCACTAAAACCCCTTTTTCGCCGAAACGGCGAAGCAGATCGAGGCAAAAGATTACATGCCTGATCGCATACCCATGACGAACAAAAAGTTCCGTGACCATGACGTCGTAGGTCACATGGTTTGGCGGCTCAGATTTCTTTTTAAGAATAAAACTTTAAAAAGCCACTCCTCCGGAACGGCTGAACAGATCAAACGGAAACTTCACACATATGTTCCCCATGCATTGCGTATATCATGCTACCCTTGAATAATTAATATGTCACATGGTTTGGTGGCCATGTTGCTGTTGGATTGAACGAAAATCTTTAAAAAAAATTATATCTCTTGAACCGCTTAATTGATCCATGTGAAACTTCAAAGTAATGTAGTAGTCATAAAGTAGAACACGTTTAAAACTTCATTATGATTGGTCTTACGGTCTGGCAGCCAGAAGCTGTTGTTTGAAGCAGAAACTCTACGATATAATCTTCTCCAGCCATGCGAGTTTTCAATATATCTATTAATTACGTACCGTTTGAAGTCAGTGGCATTCGGTCTATTAATTACGTACGTCTATTAATTATGTACTTTCAGAATGTACCTTTCGACACTTTGGACTGCTGAGACCCAATGGACCTTTGACGAACCTTTAAGACCCCTCAAGACCCTTAAGACAACCAAGACCCCAACATACCCTGAAGGTCCTTAAATACCATGAAGAACCAGGGGACCCCAAGGACCCAAAAGACCCTGAGAATTCAGACGACTCAAAACACCCAAAGACCCATAGGACACTGATGACCCAAAAGACTCCGATGATGCAAAAGACCCCGGGGACTCAAAAGACCCCGAGGACAGCCTCATTAAAAAAATATTTAAAATACAATACTGAATTCGGTTTTATAAAGAGGACGTAATGTGTCACGCATGTCTGATGAAAGTGGGGTTGTACAAAATAATGAAAGAATGTACAAAAACACCCCACAAAATACACCTCACAAACACGTCCTGGCGAGGATCTGCAATCTCTGATTGCTCTTTCTTGTTCTTGTGATACAATTGCGAAAAATTAGGTGGAGATGCTATATATATACACAAAGAATTAAGTTAAGCACCCCCCCCGTTTTTTTACAACCTCGCACATTACAAGTTTGTTGTCGTCAAAACAGTGTAATATACCCATGATATTGCTATATTTTCTGGAGAAGTGATATTATGGTCACATAAAAACATAACAATCATGCCGTTTTCAATATTTTAATCTGAATAATTTAAGGTGAAATTTTTTGGGAATTTTAGGCATATTTTCACCTCAATTTAAGTATGGAGCTATAGGTCCATCACGGACAGTGTGGATGACGTTTATGTTTTCTAACGTACAGTCATTGTTCTGAGAAGACCTCTAGCGATCTTTGCGTCAATAACGTGTGTAGGACCCACGTGATCGGATCACTGACTCAACCCTACGTCTCATAGACCCTGTAAGCCGTCGTATGCGTTGCTGTGGCAGGTTGTTCCATTCCCGATGTAATGCACGTTCCAATTCATCCAGATTGGCTATTGGAGGGACCATCTTCGCAATTTGTCGTCCCAACATGTCCCAAACGTGCTCGAGGGGGTTCAGGTTCAGGACAGGATTACGGGGTGCTTAACTTAATTCTTTGTGTAGGGGTGCTTAACTTAATTCTTTGTGTATATATATGCTACCCACTGTGCTTTGCTGCTAGATCGCGATATCACAGTCGATATTGGTGATACGTGCAAGGGACACGAGCATAAATAGAGATCTCTTCACCTGCACCCTCGAACAATTTTGACCATTAATTTAGAGAGGCAGTCAATGCCATGCACATTGACTTGTGGCATAGTCGTGCAGTCGCTTGGCAGGCGGCACACAAAAGCACGGCCAAGATTCGAACTTGAGACTCCTGGGACGACACGCACATTATTTACAACTGCAGTGTTTTCAAGGCCCCGAAGGCTGAAAATAAGCTCCAAAGTGAAAACAGCAGCACATTTCCTCGGTGTGTGTGTGTGTGTGTGTGTGTGTGGGGGGGGGGGGGGGTGCATGTGGGTGTGCGTGTGAGTGCAACCGACTAAGGCGGAGGCAAGCATGCTCGCCAAAGAGGCGATGGTCCAGAATCTCAATCTCAAAGCATCACGGGCAGCGGCATTTTGGACGAAATCCTCCTTTAAAAGGAATGTTAAGCGGTCTGTCCCATCTGTATTTACTTATAAGTGTAAAAAAATCCTTCTCAAAGTCTAGTTATCTTCTGCCAAACCGACATCAGCTAGGTATTCCGAGTTCGCCAAAGCTGTGACGATACAATTTTACCTTAACAACCACAAAACTACTTATGAAGAAGACAACACAGTAACAACCTCACCGATTGATCTATAACACAACCTTCGGATTCAACATAATGACTATGGTCCATAATTTGGCGCTTACAAAATACTGACCACGTCCCACACCAACCTACCCAAGCACAGAAATGATGACGTACTAAAGTATTGAACAAGCAACTCATCAGCAAGTTCTCATTTCATTATAAAACACAGGCAATAGGAATAAACTGTGTTGAAAGAAAGGATTTTCCAGAACGTACCCAAGGTGCGGTGCCGGTCTCCTGGAGAGTCGCGCGGTTCACTATGTCTGCCATAGGCCTCCCGGAAAGCAGGTGTGC
>NC_136270.1:8810060-8910060 GCF_964187855.1 Myxine glutinosa | reverse complement strand
ATCCATGAAGTAACGTTTCCTCACAGAACTGAGCAACGATCTACTGTACTCTAGGTACCCCATAAGTGTTGGGTTAATAACATGACCCTTCCTGGCGCTACCGTGGCGTTTTTCGTAGTGAACTTTTGAAACTCGCCCCTTCTCTTTAAAACGAAACTGAAAGGGCGGAAGCCCAGGGGTGTGCTCCTTTACCAAGCAGCTAGCTAGCGCTTGCCAAGCCTTAACGGTTTTGAATGGAGTGCTTGCTCAAATGCTTAAACCACTTGGCGATCTCCCCACAAGAAACTTGGTAAATGAACACACACCCAATGTTCTTGAGACCCGACCATAGATCGACTGTACCCTATATACCCCAAAGAGGAATGACCCTTCCTGCTGCTTCCATAGTGAGCGGGTGTACTCGTGTATGATAAATACGCAAGCTCTTCCTTTAGCTTTAATTCCGACTCCTTCTTTAAAGGCGCAAATTATTCCTGCCTTCTTATGGGGGCAGCCAGGGAAAGTTTTGGCCAAAGCCTTTCATGAACCAGGTGGCTTGACCGGTTGTAATTTAGCCAGTCACACGTGTGTGAGAACTCGCCAACTCTTCCTGAAATCCCTTCCCCTCTGCTCTTCGCCTTCCCCCGAGACTCCAAACAATATGTATATTAAAACGTTAAAAGCAGCAAGGAGGAAGGGCCTGTGTATTTATGATGCACGGAGAAAGCACAACTACAATGAGCACATGATACGAGCAAACAAAAGTGTACAACAATCGATGGCAACAGAGAAAAATCGGGAACTGTTTGCTTGTTCTCCACCAAATCCACATTGTCTGCAAAACTCTATTTGTCTTAGCATTTGGATCAATCTGCACCGACTTCCCGACAGATGAAAATATATGTGAGGACGAAAAGCTTCCCACCAAAACGGTCATCCATATTCCGAATACATCCAATATAACGGAGACTTCAGGAAAAAGGTGTCTGCTGGTTATGGCTTGAAAATGAACCTGCGAAGGATTATTCAATACAATCACTTAGGTCTAAAATTTAAGACTACCTATGATAGGTTGAGTGTGAAGTTTACCTTTACATGCACATCCCCACATTGTGCAGTGGAAATTAGCTAAGAAATAGTAAACGGACGATTCGAAATAGCAAAGGATCAGCAATTCAAAGCGGCGTGAGCCCCACGGCACCATTACTCTAGAAACTTTATTCACACCTGAAAGGAAAAAGAAACACGTTAACATGTGATGTGTTTAAAACCTACAATTTCAGCATCGCAGATGTGCGATTCGATAGTCCCTGGGTCTTCTTGTCCCAAAGCTTATGTCCTAATTCTTTAAATTTATGCTTCAATTTGTGTTTAATGCAGATGTCAATATGATGATGGGTGGGGTTCGGCCTCCGAATTTGATGATTTGCCATTGTCCATGGTCTTGGCCAGTCTCAGTCTCTCTCTCACAGTTGGTCTGTGTGTGTCTGTCTCTCTCTCTCTCTCACAGTTGGTCTGTGTGTGTCTGTCTCTCTCTGTGTGTGTCTGTCTCTCTCTGTGTGTGTCTGTCTCTCTCTGTGTGTGTCTGTCTCTCTCTGTGTGTGTCTGTCTCTCTCTGTGTGTGTCTGTCTCTCTCTGTGTGTGTCTGTCTCTCTCTGTGTGTGTCTGTCTCTCTCTGTGTGTGTGTGTCTCTCTCTGTGTGTGTCTGTCTCTCTCTGTGTGTGTCTGTGTGTCTCTGTCTCTGTCTGTCTGTCTGTCTGTCTGTCTGTCTGTCTGTCTGTCTCTCTCTCTCTCTCTCTCTCTCTCTCTCTCTCTCTCTCTCTCTCTCTGTCTCTCTCTCTCTCTCTCTCTCTCTCTCTCTCTCTCTCTCTCTCTCTCTCTCTCTCTCTCTCTCTCTCTCTCTCTCTCATGGTGAGCAGCCATGGGAATCAGATTCCCACCAGCCAATGGAGAAGAGGTCTTCATTCTTCAGCGGCAATCCGATTTCCACAGCACGTATAACCTCCTGACCAAACACTCTTCGCTCACCAGTGGGTTACACATCACTGGTCTTGTGATAAATGGATATTTGCCTTTAATTCCTAACACATAATTTTTCCTCTCCTCCATAAGCCATGACCTTGTATTTGAAAAGAAAAAGGAAAAAGTACATGTTTTTATAACACCAACATCCAAATCCCAAATGGAAAGCAATAACACATTACACATCAAAGAGTGTACATTCCAAAATATCTCACCTTGAGGAACGGGATAACAAAAGGGCGCAGAGGAAAGTTTGTCGCCTCTTGCAGCTTGGAATGAAAATCCTCAATAGATATCGTTGAGTTCTGAAAAGAAAAATAAAGAATTACGGAACAAAGTCAATTTTGTGACAGGGTGAAATGCCGTCTAAAGTTCGTCTTATCCATGTCATCGCCTCGAAGAGGTAAAGTTGACAAAAGCGGATTTCTGGCATTTATCAACACCGTGGTACAATGAGGTAACGTGGGGTCGGCCCATGACGAGCAGAATGCACTCATCAATTACAAGGTAAACATACTACACGAATCCATTCATTAAAAGCACAAATTTCTCCTACACAATGCTCAAGAGGACACAATGTGCTATTTATTGTATTCACAAAATCAAAACTACCTTCAGCAAGTGCTGGCGACAGCTGGATTTTGGGGAGAGAAGATCATGTTCGACAGGTTCGAGATACAAACGAGTCTTGTGAAATTAGTAGCGTCTGTCTATTTTAAACACTTTCAGCTCATTTTATTGGAATATAAAGAATTTTGATGCATACTGGTGCTGCACAAGTTACGGTGAAACACTGCAGAGCTTTTTAAAACCGATTAATCAAAAGAAGGAAAAGCGGTCTTTATTTCCATCTAATGCCGCGAGAGCATGTGTTGTAGAATTGTGGATTTCGACAAATGTTTCCATTACTGATTATTTATTTTTAAATGCCATCCTATTTTCTTCTTTCTCCTGATGTTTAAATGCAAATAGGAGATAAGGAATCAAAGTAAGTTGGGAAAAAGTGACAGGAAGATCCTGGGGTTGTATCTGACAAAAGCTCGTCCCCAATATCAGAGGTAAAAGTGTGTAAGACAATGAATGGTAGCCAGCGAAGCCGGTGTTGTGAATGAACGCGTACGTATTATGTTGAAAAGCCAGATTTTGCTGGATCCCTTGAGAATTTCGAAGCTTTGACGCACCAAATCGCTCAATGGAGGCCGCCATCTTGCGGATGCGGAAGTATGCATAACAAATTGAAAAAAGTTCAATAAGAGTTTGTTTCACCCGTATTTTTTGGATTCACGATCTTATGCACCTCTAATTTGTAATTAAAATACTTTAAGACCAACCTCGGCCCGCACGGTCCTGGTTATCTTCAACGAAAATCGTCACCAAACACCGGAACCAATGAGATTCGAGCATTTGAAAACATATTTGAAAAACCAAATCACTCAATGGAGGCCGCCATCTTGCGGATGCGGAAGTATGCATAAAAAAATTGCGAAAAAGTTCAATAGGGGTTTGTTTCACCCGTCTTTGTTTGATTCACAATCTTATGAACCTCTAATTTATAATTAAAATACTTTAAGACCAACCTCGTTCCCCGGGCCCTGGTCATCTTCAACGAAAATCGTCACCAAACACCGGAACCAATGAGATTCGAGCATTTGAAAAAATATTTCAAAAAAGCTTGTTACCGCGTTTCGGAGGCTGAAAACTGCGTCAAATATTCTAAAATTGACGAATAATTATTTTTTACAAATCTCGCGGCCGTAGGGGATAGTTTTTCACGGACGGAAATATCCGAAGTTGAGACGGAATTCACCGAATTAATCAAGAAGGACATTTTATAAATTTTAATCTCATCCAGAATGCAAATGGTGTCATTTTGAACCTGGTACGGTATCTACTACACCTACCTACTACCAACTACCTAACCTACTGATGCCATAGTGATGAGTAAAATAGTGGCAAGAGGTTTTGGCTTCGCCGACTCATTGCGGCTTTGCAGTCGGGTACTAGTATGACCATTTATGTATGCATCCGAGACGTGAGATTTGCAAAAAAAATAATATATATATATATATATCAGAGAGAATGATGAGGACACTGATGGCTCGTGCGTCACTGCGGAAAATAAGGAAACATGAAAAATTAGGAATGGGTTGCATGTTTGGGTTGAGGTTGTTCGGACTGAAAGAGACCCAATTATTTTTGGAAAAACCAGTGGATGGAAAGAAAGGAACAAATTGTACATCAATAATGTGCATAGTAAGTAAAGTACATCGTATCCCTATGGGTTAAAGGTCAGGGTGAAATGGCGGCTGAAAAGAATAACGCGTTTTTTGTCATCTCTCAATTTTGCCACTGCGGAATCTCAAAGCCCGCTTGGCCTTCTAAGGTAGATAAAGGGTGCGATGGAGGGATGTTATCGGAAAGGATACACAGCTGGTGAAGGTAAAGATGCAGGAGGCAGCATGGTTTAAGGAAAATCCGAGCGGCCATTCCCGGAAGTGATTCATGATCGAAAGAAGAAGAATCTTCGAAAACTCGTTTTTTAAAATTTACATTTGTGTTTGCAGCAATATACCATCAAGTAGCAAATGGCACCTTGGTGAATTTTTCCCTTTAAATTTTTTTGCAGGTGCTGTCATCTTTGGTCCCTGAGGTGAAGAGTCACGTCGAGTGACGTGGCGACGAAAGTCTTATTCGTGCAAGGGAATGAAACATTCAAAACGAACGATCAAGATTTACATCAAACCACCAGTGCAGCCAAACTCTGCTTTGCTCTTCAAGGCACGAATAAAGTATTTACCTTTTCAGACACATTTCTGGGTGACATTGATCACATGCTTTTTTGTATAAATAAAACCAAAAGGTGGAGAAATTACCATCAAAGCATTTCCTTGTTTGGCGTCTCTGCACCGCGTTGCCCTTCCAAGCAATCTAAATTCGATGCAGATGTTGATCTAAAACGTCCCCAAATAGGCCGGTTTCATTGCGGTGCTGATTTACAAATCATGGACAAGGTTCCCGTTACGTCTCCGTGGAGTCTGGAGGGCTGCGCGCTTGCACAATGTCTGAATCGCATGGACGTCTTTAATCAAACGCAGGCCGCAAGTTCTCACTGTGGGGTTGTGGCAGGGCCCAGGAGGCAAACACGATGCAAACAAACATCACACAAAGTCCCGTCTAGTACAGAAAGGGCTGGGACGGTATGAACGCGGTGGTACTGGAAAGTGGTACAACGCATTGCCTTCATTGGGGTTGTGGAGATGGTCACTTCAACCGGTGCGAATGATCACGGCGGATGGCCCAATTGTAGCATGGAATAGGTCGTGGACGAGGAAGAAACCAGTGTACAGAGAACTGCGTGTTTCAATCATACAGAGAGTGTCGTTTTGCTCTCTGTATCAAAATATTACTCAAGTACTATTAAGGAAATGCCGGCTGTTCTATTAGGCCCTCTCTTGAAACCAATCTCCCTATGACATGTTGCATCGGTCACGGCCAGCATGCATAGTTCATCTTAGATAGTTTCTTTTGACTTCCAAATTACAACAAGATAGGCAGTTTTTGTTTTTAAGCGGTGAAACCACTTCAATATTTGGGTACGTCCGTGTGTCCGTCATAAATGAGGAAGAACCTTTCTAACCCACCGTGTTTCATTCTAAAGGGTTTAAAAGGTAATTTGGAAGGGTTCTAAAGGGTAATTTTAAAGGATTCTAGAGGATAATTCTAAAGGGTTCTAAAGGGTAATTCTAAAGGGTTCTAAAGGGTAATTCTAAAGGGTTCTAAAGGGTAATTGTATGGGTTCTAAAAGGTACTTCTACAGGGTTATAAAGAGTATTTCTAAAGGATTCTAAAGGGTAATTCTAAAGGGTTCTAAAGGGTAATTGTATGGGTTCTAAAAGGTACTTCTACAGGGTTATAAAGAGTATTTCTAAAGGATTCTAAAGGGTAATTTTAATGGGATGTAAAGAGTAATTCTAAAGGTTTCTAAATGGTAATTCTAAAGGTTTCTAAATGGTAATTCTAAAGGGTTCTAAAGGGTAATTGTATGGGTTCTAAAAGGTACTTCTACAGGGTTATAAAGAGTATTTCTAAAGGATTCTAAAGGGTAATTTTAATGGGATGTAAAGAGTAATTCTAAAGGTTTCTAAAGGGTAATTCTAAAGGTTTCTAAATGGTAATTCTAAAGGGTTCTAAAGGGTAATTGTATGGGTTCTAAAAGGTACTTCTACAGGGTTATAAAGAGTATTTCTAAAGGATTCTAAAGGGTAATTCTAAAGGGTTCTAAAGGGTAATTGTATGGGTTCTAAAAGGTACTTCTACAGGGTTATAAAGAGTATTTCTAAAGGATTCTAAAGGGTAATTTTAATGGGATGTAAAGAGTAATTCTAAAGGTTTCTAAATGGTAATTCTAAAGGTTTCTAAATGGTAATTCTAAAGGGTTCTAAAGGGTAATTGTATGGGTTCTAAAAGGTACTTCTACAGGGTTATAAAGAGTATTTCTAAAGGATTCTAAAGGGTAATTTTAATGGGATGTAAAGAGTAATTCTAAAGGTTTCTAAAGGGTAATTCTAAAGGTTTCTAAATGGTAATTCTAAAGGGTTCTAAAGGGTAATTGTATGGGTTCTAAAAGGTACTTCTACAGGGTTATAAAGAGTATTTCTAAAGGATTCTAAAGGGTAATTCTAAAGGGTTCCAAAGGGTAATTGTATGGGTTCTAAAAGGTACTTCTACAGGGTTATAAAGAGTATTTCTAAAGGATTCTAAAGGGTAATTTTAATGGGATGTAAAGAGTAATTCTAAAGGTTTCTAAATGGTAATTCTAAAGGGTTCTAAAGGGTAATTCTAAAGGGTTCTAAAGGGTAATTCTATGGGTTCTAAAAGGTCCTTCTACAGGGTTAAAAAGAGTAATTCTAAAGGTTTCTAAATGGTAATTTTAAAGGATTCTAACGGATAGTTCTAAAGGGTTCTAAAGGGTAATTGTAAAGGGTTCTAAAGGGTAATTGTAAAGGATTGTCAAGGGTTCTAAAGGGTAATTGTAAAGGGTTCTAAAGGGTAATTGTAAAAGGGTTATAAATGGTAATTGTAATGGGTTCCAAAGGGTAATTGTAAAGGGTTATAAATGGTAATTGTAAAGGGTTCAAAAGGGTAATTGGAAAGGGTTCTAAAGGGTAATTGTAAAGGATTGTCAAGGGTTCTAAAGGGTAATTGTAAAGGGTTCTAAAGGGTAATTGTAAAAGGGTTATAAATGGTAATTGTAATGGGTTCCAAAGGGTAATTGTAAAGGGTTATAAATGGTAATTGTAAAGGGTTCAAAAGGGTAATTGTAAAGGGTTCCAAAGGGTAATTGTAAAGGGTTCTAAAGGGTAATTGTAAAGGGTTCTAACGGATAGTTCTAAAGGGTTCTTGTAAAGGGTTCTAAAGGGTAATTGTAAAGGGTTCTAAAGGGTTCTAAAGGGTAATTGTAAAGGGTTCTAACGGATAGTTCTAAAGGGTTCTAAAGGGTAATTGTAAAGGGTTCTAAAGGGTAATTGTAAAGGTTTCTAAATGGTAATTTTAAAGGATTCTAACAGATAGTTCTAAAGGGTTCTAAAGGGTAATTGTAAAGGGTTGTAAAGGGTTCTAAAGGGTAATTGTAAAGGGTTCTAAAGGGTAATTGTAAAGGGTTTTAAAGGGTAATTGGAAAGGGTTCTAAAGGGTAATTCTAAAGGGTTCTAAAGGATAATTGTAAAGGGTTCTAAAGGGTAATTATATGGGTTCTAAAAGGTACTTCTACAGGGTTAAAAAGAGTAATTCTAAAGGTTTCTAAATGGTAATTTTAAAGGATTCTAACAGATAGTTCTAAAGGGTTCTAAAGGGTAATTGTAAAGGGTAATTGTAAAGGGTTCTAAAGGGTAATTGTAAAGGGTTCTAAAGGGTAATTGTAAAGGGTTCTAAAGGGTAATTCTAAAGGGTAATTGTAAAGGGTTCCAAAGGGTAATTGTAAAGGGTTCTAAAGGGTAATTGTAAAGGGTTCTAATGGATAGTTCTAAAGGGTTCTAAAGGGTAATTGGAAAGGGTTATAAAGGGTAATTGTAAAGGGTTCTAAAGGGTAATTGTAAAGGGTTCTAATGGGTAATTGTAAAGGGTTCTAAAGGGCAATTCTATGGGTTCTAAAGGGTAATTCTACAGAGTTAAAAAGAGTAATTCTAAGGGAATCCTAAAGGTAATTGTTAAGGGTTCTAAAAGGTAATTCTAATGGGTTTCATTTGTTTCTAGGCTTTGCCTATTTCATATTTAAAATGCCAAACTGAACTGTTTCCTTCGGACACACACACACATATATATATATATATATATATATATCTTTTTTTTTTTTTTTTTTTTTTTACTGTCTTCCGGCTGTTGCTCCATCTGCATGCTTGCTTCAATTACAATTTTCGGACACAGTGCTTCACCACATTTGTTTTATCCAGCCAGCATGGATGACAGTTGACCTCAAATTGCAAAGGATTGGCTCAAATTGACATTTTGGCAGCTTTGAAAGCACTTCCTGTTGTGAAGCATTTCTGTGGTCAATTCACAACTATCTGCTTCATTCCCAGGAGTAGTACAGCTGGAGTTTATCTTCGCATGGGATGTTCAGCTCTGATCATTGTGATTCAGCTCTTCACAGAAGACATGGATTGGTGCGAACGCGATCGGTGGGAGATTCCAACTTTGGAAATCAGATATAACAGAGTACCACAAAAAGGACATTTTCTTGCTGTGGATAGAGTCATGATGGAGTTGTGAATGTGTGTGCGCAGTAAGAGCAACTTTTCCTGTTTAAGAAATGAATTTTTTATGGTGTTTGTTGATATTAAATGTGGCATGAAGAAGAATTCCCCAAGGTAGTGTTCTGGGCCCTGTGCTTTTTGTTGTCTTCATCAATGATCTCTCTGACTCTCTTGAAAATCCTCTCTATCTCTTTGCTGACGACTCTACTCTCTGTCACTCCATTCCTCATCCCTCAGATCGGCAGTCTGCAGCCTCCTCACTCTCTGCAGACCTGGACAAAATCACAGACTGGGCAAACAAATGGAACATGTCTTTCAATCCTGATAAATCTCACACTCTTACGATGTCTCTCCGAAAGGACCGACTGGACAACCCTCCCATCCACTTTCTGAATAATCCTCTCCAAGAAGTTCTGTCACTCAAGCTTTTGGGTCTCACTATTTGCCATGATCTTTCCTGGGAAAACCACATTTCAAATCTGGCCTCCAAAGCCAGATTCAAAGCCTCCAAAAGAGCCTCCAAAGCCTCCAAAGCCAGTCGCAGACTGGGCATCCTCCGTCGTGCGAAGTCCTTCCTTGGCACACCTGAGCTCCTCACCACATACAAGGCTTTCATCCGCAGCTCTATGGAATACTGCTCTCCCCTCTGGTCTGGTGCTCCTGCCTCACACCTAGCTCGTCTTCACGCTGTTGAAACCAAAGCGTTCAGAATCATTGGAATCTCCCGCGATGAAGCTAACTCCAAGGGCCTTTCACTCACTCACCGCAGGCAGGTTGGTGGTCTTTCCGTCTTCTACCGACTCCTCTCTGGCCTTGCCCCCCCCAGCTCTCTCTGGGCTCTGTCCCCCAAATATTCCTACAGGTCGCACAAGATCTGCCTGCGACCCTCTTATGGTTAAACTGCCAAAATCAAGACTTTCTGCTCACCTTCACTCCTTCATTCCTCTTTTCTCCTGCCTCTGGAACAAACTCCCTCACTCTCTTCAATCCCACTCCACCCTCCAGGTCTTTAAAACAGCTGTTCACCACCATCTCTTATCCTCCCCCATCCAAAACCTTGATATTTTCTACCCCCGCTAATTTCGGTCCCCTTGTGTTTTATACCTCCCCCCCCCCCCCCCTTCCCATGCCTCCTCCCCCCAAGCCCTCTCCTTCCCACACTTCTCCCTGCTCTCAAATGTTGTGGTTGTGTGCTTCCCCTTCTCTCCCCATCTTGTCTTCCGCTCCCTCTTTTTGTATATTTTGTTTGTCTGGTTGATTTGTTTGTGAAATAAATGTTAGCTCTTCCACGAGCCTCGATTCAGTATACAAAAGAAAAAAAAAAAAAATTGACGGTAGAAATGTACACATCCATGGTTCTTTCATGGTAACATCTGGAATCAATTAATAATTTCTGAAAGAGCCGCTTGACGTACACAAATGTTTCAAGACTTGATGGCGTTGACGTCACCAGAAAGCTCTGGAACTCTCTCAAAGGGTCGCTTACGATGAGTATTTAAGAGAGACGACCGAGCAACAGGGGACATAAAAGCAGACAGGAATGCCACAAAGGTAGGGAGGGAGTCCGCAATAAATCATAGTGATTTCAGACAGTAATATATTGATATATTTAAAATCGTCAGACCGTGATATCGTAGTGATTTCTGACCACACTGCATTTTCAAACCGTGATATGTTGTGATTCCCCGAGGTATGGATGTGATTCCTTGAGATAGTGTAGGTGTTCTCCTTCTAGGTGACGAAGCAGCATCTTTGCAGTCTACCTGCATGGGGCCAGCCAATAAAAAAAGGCTCATGTGCCCGAGTGAATTTTGGGTTTTGCCTGACCGAATGCCTGGTTTTTGAAAGATCCCCAAGCTGCTGACGTTACGCAGCAAACCATCAAAACATCGACATTGACGAGGAAGACTGTCTGCAACTGTATATATCTTTTTGAGATGATACTTTTTCGAGGTCTAAAGAAGACATCTCGCGCATAAAGCCGTTTTATTAATCGGGCCACAGGTATTTGATTGATTTATGTAATTAAGTCATGTTGAAAGTTTTGATATGTCATTATATTGTTTTGACTTACCAAAACAATATTCTTAGTACAGTGATTTATGGCTTCGTGGAAGTGTATTTATCAAGCATACAGTGGGGGTTTGGTTCCTGTCCCGAGTCAGAACATGTGCGACAGTGGAAATCACACCTGTGTCCTAACATGGACCAAATTCGATGAACCAAAGGCTTTTGGTGGAGTTTGTACCTATAATACATGCAGAACGAAGATCTATTTCCACTCGTCCTCCTACTTGATTGGCTCCGTACCAAACACGGCATTTAATGGTTTAGTAGGCCAAAATCGAGGCACAAGGACTCGTCTGAGACATTTTCACTTTGTGCTTTGAAAGAAAACAAGCACACCATGATGTCTTGGTTGATTGGGAAGAAACGTATTGTCGGTCGGGAGTGCCTTGGGGTATGTGACTTGCATCTGAGCTATCTAGCTTGGCCTTGAATAGTGACCCAGCTATGAACATGTTCCAGCTATGAAAAGCATAACAAATGTTCTGGTCCTCTTGGACGCTCTTTGACACCAGAGGATACTGTTTTTGCTTTTTCTGCCAATTTTTTTTTTTTTTTTTTTCCAAAATTTTTGGTCAAATTTTTTTTTTTTTACAAATTTTGCAGCTTCTGCCAAATAAACAAATTGACCAGGTGGTTCACATATTCCCTGTGAACAGCCTTCTTCATATATAAGGGCAACACAGAAAAAAAAACTAGAAGGGCACTCGGTAGAGCGCATACCTACGCCAGGCAGAACAGTTTACGTTTTGTATTCCACCGATAGGTCGGATCTGGATCCGGACCTGAACAAAAATCTAATCGGCCTATTCTTGTCACCTAACCAACTCGTCCGCCCAGTTTTGTCATATCTCGTCCACAACCTTTTGAAATATCATGCTGTATATCGTTTTTGGCTCTGTCTCTCAAAAGGTGAAGAATCACTTACAAATTAAATAACTTGCGTATCCGGATCTGAATTCAGATCTTCACAAAAATCTAATTGATTCGTCCTTGTCACACCTAACCTGTTCACCAAATTTCGTCCAAATCCGTCCACAACATTTTGAGATATTCTGCTCAACAGACAAACAGACAGACAGATATAGGTGAAAACATAACCACCGTTCACCTTCGGTGGCGGTGGTAATGATCTGTATCAATGTCTGCGCCATCCATTGGATGAACATTAACCCAGGGGACTCATCTGCTAGAACTTGTCGTTGGCATACCTTGAAGATCCCATTCCTAACACAAAGAGTTAGTGAGTTACAAATTTTTACTAACTTCGAACATCAGGCCCGGCCACCTGATTGGTGAAGGACTTTGACCAAAAACGGTCCCTGGCTGGCCCCATAAGAAGGCAACATGTGGGGCCTTTAAGGTTGTGCTAGTAGTTGTAGTTGTCGTAATCTTAACAAAAAATACAAATCAGAATATGAACTTCTCTATTTAAATGTTTCGTCAACTTTAACATTCAGGGAAACTTTAACATCGAAAGTGTATACTTTCATTTCAAAAAATTGGAAGTTTGAATCGATTTTCAGACTGGATTTCAATTTTAGCCATCGAGCGCTTTGCAAATCTCATAAAGCAAGGCGGCCAATTACGAATGACAATTTTCAGGAATTATGATGGAGACATGAACTTGGTGCAATTTATGGAGGCACAGTGGCACACATCCATAATCAGGCATATTCAATCTCTACAATGGATTTCAGCAGCTGAAATCAAGTGTGTTAATGCCGTGGAAAGTTTGATGCTTACCACAAGGCCAAGGACGAGCGTTCGAACTCGCTCTCCAATCTCAGGTGAGATGTCACTCCCAAACTGCTGCAGTGTCGTCAGGAAACGCTTCAGCTTACTCAGCTGTCGTGCACCACACGAGAGTGGCAGTCCTGGTGGAGAGGAATATGCTGAGGAAGAGCACGAAGATGACGACGATGACGAGTTGGATGATGTGGGCCCACTACCAAAGCCATTTGGTGGGGAGGCTGTTCCGGCTCCGTTTAGGCCAGGAGGAGAGTGGCTTGTACCATTCATCACTGGACAAAAACAGAAGAGGGATGTACATGTACGTACTAATGTTCGATATGATGAATACTCAAATATTCTCAAGTGCTGGTTCTCTAACACCGCAACAGCAAAATAAAATGGGTTGCTATGGCAAATAGAAAAATGAATTAAAGAAACACTAATCCTCCTCTGGAATTTTTAGTGCTTGATTTTTCAAAATCTTAAGAAAAAAAAAACAACTGAAAAATAATCTACATATTACGTACGCAAATTGTGAATACTATGACCATCACATCTCTCTCCTGGGTATGATGCATTGTGTAGTTGGCCAACTTGCAAATTTCTAGACCAGATACGACGGGGCTCACCTGGACCTGGCATGTAGGAAGGTGTGCGACCAATCTTTTGAGTGACAGGTGGGGCCATACCCGGTGGAGTCAACTGGCTGCCAGATTTCATTTCAATTGGGGAATCTGGCATCGCAAAGCGAACCTTTTCCAGGCCCCCTGCGAAACAGTCAGACATTAAGAAATACAGGTTAGTGTGGCTATTAACCAAGAAAATACCAGGTGCATCTCTATGGTCATGCTACATTTCATTTCGAGCATTCGTGTATATTATAGGTCAAAAAACAATGGGAGATGCAAGAAGCAATGGCGGCACATTTTGTGGAAGAAGAAGACTTTTGGGGGCACATTTTGTGGAAGAAGAAGACTTTTTGGGGCACATTTTGTGGAAGAAGAAGACTTTTAAAGCAAAAGGGCAGAGCTCGACAAAGCGGCGAACTAAGAAAAGACTAAGCAGAGCAAACTAAGAAACAGGAGCAGGCCATGTGACTCATATGTGAACATACAGCTAGAAAATGAGCTATCTTGCCATCGCTCAGCCGATAACACCGACTTGACCACCTTCCACGAAGGTCTCTAGTCCAAGTACTAACTGGGCTCGACTATGTTTAGTTTCCAAAATTGAACGGGACTGGGCACATTCAAGCCCACAAGTCATTGGCCAAAATGATTTGATAAGCCGAAAATTTGAAGGAAATAAGCGACTACGTACGGGCAACTAAGAAGGTGAGGGGAAGAAAGAGAAGAGGGTGGTGAGGGTGTGAGGGGTGGAGGGAGAAACTAGGGGGCGGGTGAAGGGGGCAGAGGGGGACTGCGATGCTTTGATACCTGTAACCACCCTCTACTTTTGATAGTACCCAACAGGTAAATAAATTATAACTTGCATGTGTTCTCTACCTTTCATATAATTATCTTCATTTTTTTCAATAAGGTTCATGCAATATCACTTATAAATATAAAGAAGAAGAAGAAGAAGAAGGCCGCTCCTTTTTGCATCTTCAGATGCATAGGGCTGCCAATGGAGTTTATAGGCTGTTGGGCACAATCCCAGTCAGCTGGTACTCATTTTGCCGACCTCAGAGGGATAACAGTCTGAGTCAACCAACCCACCTGGTGTTAATTGAACAGCTTGACAGGGGCTTGAACTCAGGATCCTGAGATCTCAAGCAAACCACCTTAACTGGTAGGCCAACACCAGGCTTCAAATATAAAGACCACTGACCTAACTTTAATTTGTAACTGAGGACAACCTCCCCCCCCCCCCCCCCCCTAGGGGATTGTTCACGTGCACAAAAATAGGCATGGATGGTAGAAATTCCTTGGGGTGGGCAGGGTAGGGGTTAAGGGAGTTAGTGGGATGGCATAATGTATTTTAACATCCATTATTTCTGCCCAACCCTTATGTGGTATCTTTGGTAAGCAGAATTGCAAACCAACCAATTAACAGGAGGGGAAAATAAATAAATAAAACCTGTCTGTACCTTTTGTTTTTAAATAGGATCTTTGGCTCGTGAACGATCTTGTACATGTATTACATTCAGGACACCAGTATATTGTCTACGAATATATTATATTTGTATCTACGAATATATTAGTAGACATCAATGCACTTAGACACAAATTACAAGGACACCAGTAGATAATGGAAAAATTTAAACAGTCCGCATGATGCGAATCTGGATCCAGGTATCATTAGATGGGAACGCCAAATGGAGAACTTGGTCTAACTTCTGCTTTCTTTTGTAAGAAAATGAATAACATGAACGTCACTTCCTTGTGTAATAAAATGCTTTCTCCTAATTTATTTTCTGCCAACATTTTGTGTTTATTCCTGTTTAGAGACGAGACGTTTTACGTAACAAAGGTTCAATATCAGATGTTAGTCTCTTCGACCGAGCAGGCCCACCGATGGGCAGCGATTTTCCTCCAGCACCTGCTTCTAGCTATTTGTTTGTAAAAACAACAACAAAACACGTATTGCATAAGTGCCTAGAGTATCTAGTAGTGTCTAGTGCCTAGAGCGCACTCACAAACAAGCAAACACCTTTATCATACTTCACCAAGTTGAGAAATATGTAGTTGAGAAAACAGTGCTGCTCACGTCCTATAAGCGAATATATAACCACCTTTAGAGGCCATTTTTCCCCGCAAAGCGGGGGTTGGCCTTTTTCGGGAACCGTGGTTGTTGTTGTTTTTCGGTCCCCTATTTGAAGCAATGTTTTACGGCCAGATGCCCTTCCTGACGCCAACCCTTTTTGCCGCCTTTAACGACAAACAGGGAATTACCAGTGAACTGGTACTCAATTAGCCGACCTCGGAAGGATGACAGGCTGAGTCAACCCCCCTGGCGTTAATTCAGCGATCGACCGGGATTCGAACCCCGGATCCTTGGTATCCTAAGCCGGCACCCTAGCCGCTAGCCCAACACCAGGGATTGATTGACACCTATAAGCGAATAAGAGACCAAAAACAAATAAAGGTAAAATATCTTTAAAAATACAGAGGAAAATAAAAGATTAAATATTGCGAGGAAACATGGGGACAAAGTGGTGCAGGAGGATTGACATAATAGCCAATGAAAAATTTAAAGCTTATATTTCATGGAGTTTGCATAATAATAATAATAATACACTAGAAAACGGACTTTCCAGGGTTAGGAGGAGGCACTCAGATCTGGCAAGAGATTTAAGTGACTCTGCAGTTGCAACCACGAAACCACTTGTGGTATCACCACTTAGTGCTGTTGGCAGAGACTGCGATAACCAAGGACGAGTGCTGGGACTCATCAACAGTCTTAAAGTTGTATATAATAATGTGGGATATTTGACATCCACAAGAGACGAGGCCCAACACCCTTCCAAAGCACGATCCAGCAGATAACGTGCGAAGTACTAGGATGATAGTTGATCGTCGAATCCCATTTACTCATCAAGCTCGTCAAGGTAGATCAATCAAAAATGCACTTTCTGGGGCCTTGCGCACTATACGCATATTTTGAATATGGAGATGTCATGTCAAGGCTTGCAGAAAGCATAGGTGGGATAGCTTAACAAAAAACAAATGCATCCAATCATATATTTCCAGGGTTTGGCAGGAAAGCTCAGACTCCATGAAGGTACTCGTACTATCTCGCTGGGGTTCGAATTTTCACCCTGCTAGAAACTCCCATCCTGGTGTTTTGCATGCAGGGCGAGGCATCAATGTGTGTGCCGTCTGTCAGGTGGAGGTTATGACCGTTAAATATCCAACTACCAGGAGTAGGCGAGATATCGCCAAGACCATGAACTAATCCCAAAATCCTGCCACTTGCAGTCGAAAGTCAGGTAGGCCAGCTGCTTTGTGAAACACTTGGTCCAAAACTTTCACTGGGTGACCCCACAATAAGGTAGGTTAATAAGTAGTAGTAGTAATAATAGTAGTAGTAGTAGTAGTAGTAGTAGTAGACCTCTTTAATTTCTGCAGTGAAGAAAGTATCGCTGATCTTATATTTTAAAAACATAATGAAGCTGCATGTGTAAGAAGCCTTCGACCCCATTGGTTGGAGAGTTGGCTTGACTCCACCCACAAAATTTTTCAGAATTAAAAATCATCCGTCCACCATGTTGGTTTTCTGGTATGCCTCTGTCTTTGGAAGTCTCATATTCACAATTTGAATTATGTGAGCTGTATAACCATATATATGAGCAGTTTTTGCTCCATGTACAGAAGACGGGTTATTTCTTATTTTCGGGATTGATTGAGCCAGCTGTCTGCCAATACACCGCCCAAATAAAGGGATGACCAATTTATACGATAAATTAAGGTTTTTGTACATAATTTCGGTTTTAGTCCGAGTTGCCAAGGCTGAATAGTGTGAAAATACAGAAGGGTCACTCGTCATCATTGACGAATGACTGCTGCAGGCAACAATTGCAGGATCACACAAAACGGTGTAAATTTCCGGCAATGCAATACAGCCAAATGGACGAGTGCTTCCCATTTGTTTGGCGACGTCGGTTCCCAGTGCAGTACGCATTTGGCATGACGATAAATAAATAAGGCTCAATATCAAAGTTTGCAAAGAGTTGGATTGTACCTGCATGATTCTAGAGGTGTGCTCAGTTACCAAGTTTCTTGTGAGCACTCACCAAGTGGCTTACACACTCAAGCAAGAACTCCATTTGAAACGGTTGCTAAGGAATGGCTGGCTTGGCAAGCGCTAGCGAACTGCTTGGTAATTAAACACACTCCCAGTTTTCACACATGGCAAACTATGTGTTGTTACTTCCGGCATTTGCCATCCTCAAAATATACGGTTTGCAGTAGCAGCGGATTCATTCAACAAAACAAAAAAAATGTTGTATAGGCCGACAAGAGAAGTGGTCAGAATGTTTTGTTAAAAAAAAAAATTTTTGACATTAAAAAAACTTTCTGCAATCAAGAATGAGCAGTCTAATCAAAAAATAAAAACAATCATAGCCACCAGATCAGGTAATTCCAACACCTGGGTTACTGCAGTTTCTCCAGATCCTGGTGTCCTCAGGAACAGTATTGCAACTCATAACAAGAAAGAGCAATCAGAGATTGCAGACCCTCGCCAGCATGTGTTTTTAGTGTTTTTTTAAGGCTTTTGTGTAAAAACAAATATGGCGGCCGAACCATGTGACTGATGACCGAAACCATTATTTTTTTCTCCACCAATTTATCCCTAGATGACGCTCAACAAATTTCATCTTGATAGGATGAAGTTTTGTACTTGTCGAATTATAACGTCATAATGGAGGCACCTATGACATCATCATCAACATATTTTATTCCCCATGTAGAGTTCTTTACAATGAGCCATGTCTCAATTTTTGTCTATGCAGAGCTTTCGGAGATATAGAAGTGCAATTTTTTTCGGTTTTTCAAAGATGGCGCCCATACTACGTGACCTATGACGTCACAATTATCATTAAAAAAATTATACAGGTGGAGTTGCACCTATCGTGAAAATTTCCTGTCAATCAGACCAACGGTTGCAGAGAAAATGATATTTATTCTGCGCGGACAAACAGACAAACGGACCCAAATGCAATACCCTCTCCTCTGGCGAGGGTAATAAATAAATAATTAATGATCCAACCTACATTTGGTCCACAGTTTGTTTCAGACAATTTGCACAGAAGCGTGATGAATTTACAGTTTCTGTTTTATCATTTCAATGAAATCCTCCAAGTGTCGGCCTTTTCCCCACATTTTGATGGCCGTACGCATTTCATCAGCAAAATCAAAAGTAAAAAGATCTGGGAATCAGCCTTCTAAGCAATATTGAAACGGCAACGTTGAATTTCGATTGTTTGGAGGAAGAAACTAAGTAAGTAAGAAACGCCAGAAAAATCTATATAGGAATTTATTACTAGATGGAATTTCATCCAGAAAAAAAACAATGTTAGCACGAGTGAGAGAAATACAATAATCCGGGCATTGCACCAAAGGCCGTGCGGATATATAACATTGTTAGCAACAAATTTGGAATAGGATTGAGGGAAATCTTATCATGGAAACTACTTTATTAAATGGAATTACTGTCCCTTGGCACGAAAGCCCAAAACCTGGTTAGAGGAATGATCATGCATGGCACAAAGTGGATAGGAGCAATTTAGGAACCCGCTATGACAACTATTTCATTAATGGCCTCAATTACTCTGTTGGGGTAACTCAGGTCTTCATGAACCAGCTGGCCAGGCTTGATGTTCGGCTGGGGTTCGTTCACTGTGTCGGCCATAACGCCATGACCACTTGTGAAAGGAGCCATGTGACCAGTTCATGCTACTAGACGGGACAGTCAGCTTAATATGCAACCGAGGGACGGCGCACTTTGTGGTGCAACGTCCTGCCTGCAAAGCACCTAAATTTGATCACAATTATGAAAAGAAACAAAGAAACTCTATGAAAAAAAAGAACAAAAAAAAGATATGGATTGTTCGGTTGCGGACTGCGTTGCTTTAAATACTATTTTGTGCTGATGGCATCAAGAGTCAACCATAGAATGTGCAGTGAGCAGGAAGTGCAGCACAGACGAAACAGAGCAGGCCAGGCAGTTGAGCTTTCACTGGCATCTTGAGAGTAGCATGGAAGTTATCCTGAATGTTACGATAAGTTAACAATCCAAAGCCTAATTACTACCACTTTCGGGGGATTTGAACCCACAACCTCTGGGAATGTCTGTCTGGTGTCACCACCACTCACCAACCCCAATATGCCAACATTAATACCTTTCAAATAATCAATTTGCTTTCTTTCTTTTTGTTTTCTTCAACGTTGGTTCACTTACTCATCAGCATAAATGAACAACTTTTTGCATAAATTAATAAATTAACAATTAACAACTTGAGATGGATTTTGATCAAATATTGGTGTTAAAAAAAGAAAGAATAATTAAACAAACGAATCCATTTTGTTTGGAATTATTAAGATTTGTCCCAAAGACTATTCATTAATTGCAACGAGTTTCCAGTCCTGTAAGTTGTTAGTTTGATGGCAAAAAAACGTTTTCATAACGGGTGCACTCTCTCGGATACTTAGCGGAAGCACTCGCGTCTTCATGTGGAAATCAACTACAGAGGAGAAAACCTCAAAGGTAAAGGATGACACTTTCTAACAGTTTTACAAGCCTAGATTTTAATAAAGAAAAATATTATAATAATGACAAAGTCGTGAGCATGTTTGTACATGCATTTAAACAGTCCCCATTATTATCTACGTGTACTATATAAGGTGAAGTGCGGTGTCTGTGCGTTTGTATGTTTAGCTGTCTCCCGTTTCCGGCGGCATCTTCCGGTGCTGCTTTTGAAAAGCTCCGCATGCAGGCAGAGCTTAACATTCAACTAGAACAAATGCATTATACTGACGAAATACATTTTAAATGTATAAATACAACATGGAGTCACAGTTTGTTTATTAACAGCACGACGACCTTAGCTGACATGATAGCCTCGAGGTATGCACACTTAACTCTAAGCTGTCTACCCAGAGTTTGAATCCCAACCCAGCTATTTCACAGACTGGGTGAATCATCAATGTGTGTAGCATCCCTCTGATGGACATCAAGATGGGCGATACATCTACTGACATTAGTTGGTGGATGTTAAAGATCCCCACAGTGTCCAAATTACAAATTACTGCCTGAAGTATTGCTGGGAAGGCAATGGCAAACCACCTAATATAACCCTTGCACAGGAAGCTGTGTTAGCAGCACCGATGCTCTGTATCCTCAACATTAAAAAAGGATAGAGCATGGACATATAGAGAGAGGGGAAGATAGGGGAGGAGAGCGAGAGGGAGAGGAGAGGGGAGAGAGGGGAGGGGAGAGAGGGTAGGGGAAGAAAGGAGAGGAGGTGAGAGAGGAGGGAGAAGGAGAGGGAGAGAGATGGGAAGAAAGGAGAGGAGGTGAGAGAGGAGGGAGAAGGGGTGGGAGAGAGATGGGAGAAAGAGAGGAGGGAGGGTGGAGGGAAGGGGAGAGAAGGGAGGGGAGGTTGGGGAGGGAGAGAAAGGAGTAGTACAGGAAGGGGGAGTGGGGTGAGGGGAGGAGGGGGAGAGGGAGGAGAGAAGTTTCCTTCTGCATCCATCCTGTCCACCGCATTCCACCCTATCTCATCTTTTGTCCATCAACTCCATCGTTGGTGTCCCCCCTCTGTCCTGTTGCTTTTGTCCTGTTGTGTCCTGATCCATTCAGTGTTCTAGCTCTTCCACAAGTCTTGACGATGTTTGCAAAAAACGGTCATAGGTTGAAACCATTGTTCAGGCTTGATTGGACGAATGGTCTCTTTCTGAGTTGAAGTTCCCTGGCAGGGAAGTCATATATTATATATTACGAACTGTGGTGTCTGTCCGTGCTCTCATCTGTCTCCCGTTTACGGTGGCACCTCCTGTGCTGCATTTGAAAAATTTAACTTTTGAAATGACGGAGAACTGGCATGAATAATGTTGACGTCCAATTTTATTCCGCAAGCACGATATTTTGCCCTCTTTTTAGACTAATTGAATCTCTGCTGCCCAATGTTGCAGCATCATTTTGGAGTGGGCGGTATGAGTAGCTCAAAGCTTTGGCTCCGAGTAAAACAAAGAATGCAACACAATTAACCTTTTTAAAGTCCATGAAATAATTTAAATTGATAGATGATCTTAAACTTTCCCCGTCACTGGAGAGGGATACCTTTTAATAAAATGTCACAGCTCATAGAATAGCAAAGTGTGAAAAGTAATCTTAATGACAATAACCTTAATGACAGCATTGAGTAAGCAGCCTGATGATCACAGACAAACATTTCTAGTAGCAGCCATGGAAAGTGAATGAACATCAAGGTTTGTGATTTAATGCCTTTACATGAGTTAAAATAATGCAATACACATCACTGTGCATTGACTAGTAATTTTAGCGTCTGGTGTAAATGTGATGCCTTTTGGTGACAGGTGTATAAAGAGGCCCATCCTCTTCATTAGAAATGGATTCCTTTCCATTACCTCCATCACTGCAAGTGCATGTAGGTTGTCTGTCTGTTTGTTTATCTGTCTGTGAGCAGGATATCTCAAAAGTAGTGGACGGATTCGGACGAAACGTGGTGGACAAGTTGGGTGTGTGACAACGACGAAATTATTAGATTTTGGTGAAGATCTGGATCCGGATAGGAGAAGTTTTTTTTAAATTTTTGAAGTAATTCTTCACCATTGAGAGATGGGGCCAAAAAACATATATAGCCTGATATTTCAAAAAGTTGTGGACGAGTTATGACAAAACTTGGTGGACGAATTGGTTAGGTGACAAGAACAAGCCGATTAGATTTTGGTTCTAGTCCAGATCCAAATCCTGCCTATCATTGGGATACAAAACGTAAACTGTTCATACGAGGAAGGACTCCGCATAAGAAATAGTGATTGTAACAATTATGCAACTGCTTAGTTTCGTTGCGACATCTGAATAAACTGCGAGAACGGGCTGTGCGATAACGAAAGCAAAATGGTCCTGAAGCCACTGTTTCCAATGTGTTGCAGGAGAGAACATTAAAGTGCAATCGCCTTAGACAATCTCAATGAGCTCATGACAGAGCATTTAACAATGCAGAGCCCTCCACTGGGGTGTATAGATGACAGTAGATCTGAGAATGAATGCTTTTTATTAAAGTAGATCTGTGTGCGGACACACACACTCATTCACTAATAAACAGAATGACAACAATAAATGGCCTCAACGGTCCCTTCGGAAATGAGTGAGGCTAATAAATAAATAAATAAATTCTAGTGCATCAACGAATATACAAGAACAATGAGATGCAGCCTCTTTAGTGTTGGTTTCAAGGAACAGACCTGGGCATCTTGCCTTTCATTTGCACTGAATATGGTAAAATAGTATGATCTTGAAAAGGAAGATATACCTGAATACTTCAGTTCCAACGTGGAAATTTCCATTCTGCTGAAAGTTTTTGGGGCTGCACTTCCAGCATGTATCATTAAAAATCCGAACAGATGCCGAGTGATGTATGAAAAGCAGAAAGTCATCCGCTTTCCACAATCAGTTTACGAAACAAGTCTGCACTTTGCCACCAAGCATGCAAGTTTTGATGTCGTTACAGAAAGTGACGTCATGCAAAACAAATGTTTAGTGCAAAAAAAACCATAAAAACATGACAAGTACAGGAGGTATATAAGCGTCAACTGTGTCTCCCTCGATTAAACGATTTTGTTTAAAAAGAAAACCACGCCAATATTTGAGAACTCGATTCATATTAAAATAAAAGTGCACAAAAGCCCCCAATCTCAAAGATTATGAACTTCTTGAAAATGAACTTCTTGATAAACATAATGAAAATATATATAATTAGGATGTCGAACAAAAAACATTACCTACCGGCTACCATACAAGAACATTCGGGAGATAATAAACCTCATGTGAGTCGAGATATAGGCCCAGAAAAGTACAAAAGTGTTTCAATAAGATGTACACACACTGTCTTATTCGGATCAATAACAAATAATCGAATCTTGACGGCCAATGATCGAGTCTTTTACTTGTATACTGAATACATCTCACCGATTCAGATTAGCTTCCAAGCAAAATTGACGAAGATTGTGATGGAGAAATTCTTGCAGCACTCGGAGCAATCTGAGCAGCAGAATTTGTATGCGATTGGGAAAACCCAGCACATGACCAGGGGAAACCAGGCGCACAAGTTACGTAACCCTCGCTCAGCACGTCTGCCTCTTCATAGATGAGAATCCCCCATGCAACCTGCTTCCCTTTCTTTAATTCTCAAACACTGGGACGCCCTGACACAATATCCCGAGTCACGCTACAAATTCAGTTGTCACCTTTCCCACAAACCACTGCTATAAGTTTCCTCTCCCACCAGCCAAAAAACATTAGCAGATGATTTTGCTTTAAAGTCATTTATTGAGCTAAGCAAGAAGCCAAAGCATGAATCAAGCCAAATGTACCTAGGAAAACAGGACACAGCGGGGACTATATTTTTGATAGTATAATGAATCCCCATGCCTCCTCCCCCCAAGCCCTCCCCCTCCCACAGATCTCCCGATGTCCCTGCTTTCCATCTTGTTCTCCCGCTCCCTTTATCATATGCTTCATGTATCAGTTTGTCTTTTTTGTGATCAACGCTAGCTCTTACACGAGCCTCCACCTTGTATACAAAAGAAAAAAAAAGAAGATTCTGCAAGTTTATCCAGATGAGAAAGCAATGCTACGAAGGCAACTGCCATTAGCAAGGTAACACTTTCTAGTAGCAGGGAATGCACTTGGCTGGATTGGCCTAGAGTCCCTGTATATAGAGAGTTGTGTCAACTCAAATTTGGACGCCATTTTGTGTCTAAGTGTGTCGGATTAGATATACATGTACATTCGCGATATGGGGTGATATATTCTAAACCTGCTAAAAAAAAATTTACTGCACATATTTAGTCTTATTATTACATACAGGTGATATTTGTTTTGTCAAAAACTCAGCTATTGCCGTGAAAAAGAGCTGTGTGGTGATATTAAAAGTGGTATGGCAATGCATATTACAAGCCAACACTGCATATAAGAGCTAACATTATAAGTAAGACAAACCAATGCTGTCGTTCTCTGAATTTTAATAACTTTTAGAAAGGAGTGTGGGCATATCCAATATTTTTTAAAGGGTGCCGAGAGCAATTCCGGTGTAGGACTTCCAGCCGACATATAGTCTAACACACTTAAAACAAATTCTGTACGTGGTATTGCCATATTTCTATAGTGTACAACTTTAGTTTTATCGACATTTATATTCAATTTCCATTGTAATGATTTAACAAGCTGCAAGTCAGCTTCTGTCTCTGACATAAGGAAAACGTCATCGGCATCTAGTAAGATTGAAACGTTCATTTATTACTACACCCTTGCCCAGAACTCTGATGGATATTGCCTGATCGATTAATATGTTTCATAGCTGGCGACTTAATTAACACTTAATTTTCGACTGCGCCAAGCCGTAATTAAACAGAGAAAAAACTTTTTAAAATACCTGCAGTGTGCACGGTTCGTCTAGTCGAACAGATATGGAAAAGCACAGATACGACGTCGTATTCACCATAACTTGTTTAATTTCACCAGGAACACGATGAGGCCAACACAGTAAACATTCAGTACAAAACTTGGTTCATACATTCAGTACAGAACATGATTCATACATTCAGACCGTAAGAAAACTCTGCCCGTAATACAACACTCTGACCAGACCAACACTTCATCCCACGACGTTCACCTCCTCCCAAATTTGTCTTCTGACTTTATCACTTGGAAATCTATACATCTTATATTTCCCAGATTGGTTTGAACAACCAAAAGCAGAACGAGTCATTTTGTTTGGCAATAAACAACATTCCCGTACCAAGCTGACGTTCACGCACGGTGAAGTTAGACACAAAATGGCGCCACGAAATCACGTGACCAGAAATCTCGGGTCAGCGCATGGCGCAACTCTCTTTATACAGGGACTCTAGATTGGCCCAAGTCGCCCATCTGATAGTAGTCATTTTCAGTATTAATCCTGGTCATTTGTAAGCAAATAAAAAAAGAACTCACGGTTTTATAATAGCTTTATGAATATAGAGTTATCGGTTTTATAATAGATTTATTTTTCCATGGCCTTCAAAAGAAAGAAACCATAAATAAACACATGAGAAACGAGAACGTATTTGATGGAGGTGCTGACTCACGCCGTTGCAATACACCTCCCCAGAGGGGAGCTAACATATACTGTCGAGTGAGTAAATATAGTCCTTCTGTTAAATTTCATTTTATATTTTTCCTTATGAGCTCAATGTTGAACTCCTCCAATAAATTCATGATATGAAGCTCTGTGCTAAATTTGGCAATTCTAGCTGTTGTCGTTGTGCAATTATTCTTCCGACAAACAGACAAAGAAATAAACAAGAAGACGCCATGCGGAGCACGATACTTGCAAAATCCCCCCCCCCCCCCCCCCCACCAAAAGTTTTCCATTGATACAGCAAATTGAAAATTGTCCATTTCATGAAGATTAAAATTTACAATCTTGATCAAAGCTCTTGTCAACAGGATGAAAAGTGACGATTTTTCAGTTGAAAAATGATGATTTTGGAAGGTTGACCTTGAGTTGACCTTTGACCTTTTGACCTCAAAAATAGTTAGTTTCCCTATTTAGTGACTCAATGTGCAAATGCTGTTCAATTTTCAAGTCAATCGGATGAAAATTGAGGATATTAAAAATTTGGCCTATGTTGACCTTTTGGCCTATGTTGACCTCAAAAATAGATGGTGGTTGAATTCAGTGACCATATATATATAAATCCTCTTGGAAGTTCAAGTCAATCAAATGAAAATTGGTGATTTTAGAAATTTGGCCTATGTTGACCTTTTGGCCTGTGTTTACCTAAAATATAATACGTGGTTGAATTCAGTGACCAGATATGCAAGTCCTCTTCAAATTTCAAGTCAATCAGATGAAAATTGAGGCTTTTAGAAATTTGGCCTATGTTGACCATTTGGCCTTATGTTGACCTCAAGAATACTTGGTGGTTGAATTCAGTGACCAGATATGCAAGTCCTCTTCAAATTTCAAGTCAATTGGATGAAAATTGAGGATTTTAGAAATTTGGCCTATGTTGACCATTTGGCCTGTGTTCACCTAAAATATAATTTGTGGTTGAATTCAGTGACCAGATATGCAAGTCCTCTTCAAATTTCAAGTCAATCAGATGAAAATTGGTGATTTTAGAAATTTGGCCTATGTTGACCTTTTGGCCTGTGTTTACCTAAAATATAATACGTGGTTGAATTCAGTGACCAGATATGCAAGTCCTCTTCAAATTTCAAGTCAATCAGATGAAAATTCAGGATTTTAGAAATTTGGCCTATGTTGACCATTTGGCCTAAGTTGACCTCAAGAATACTTGGTGGTTGAATTCAGTGACCAGATATGCAAGTCCTCTTCAAATTTCAAGTCAATCAGATGAAAATTGAGGATTTTAGAAATTTGGCCTATGTTGACCAATTGGCCTATTGAAAATTGAGGATTTTAGAAATTTGGCCTATGTTGACCATTTGGCCTAGGTTGACCTCAAAAATACTTGGTGGTTGAATTCAGTGACCAGATATGCAAGTCCTCTTCAAATTTCAAGTCAATTGGATGAAAATTGAGGATTTTAGAAATTTGGCCTATGTTGACATTTTGGCCTATGTTGACCTTTTGGCCTGTGTTCACCTAAAATATAATTTGTGGTTGAATTCAGTGACCAGATATGCAAGTCCTCTTCAAATTTCAAGTCAATTGGATGAAAATTGAGGATTTTAGAAATTTGGCCTATGTTGACCAATTGGCCTATGTTGACCTCAAAAATACTTGGTGGTTGAATTTATTGACCAGATATGCAAGTCGTCTTCAAATTTCAAGTCAATCGGATGAAAATTGAGGATTTTAGAAATTTGGCCTTGATGTTGACCAATTGGCCTATGTTGACCTCAAAAATACTTGGTGGTTGAATTCAGTTGCTGATGATGCAGAAGACCTGCCAGATATGCAAGTCGTCTTCAAATTTCAAGTCAATCGGATGAAAATTGAGGATTTTAGAAATTTAGCAAAGTTGGTGACCTTTGGCCTATGTTGACCTTTTGAGATATTGACCCCAAAAACAATAGGCTTCTTGCTTTTGACCAACTCTACCATTTGGTGAAGTTTCGTGAAGATCGGTTGAAAATTGTGACCTGTAGGCCGGTGACAAACAGACAAACAGACAGACAGACAGACAGAACCACAAACACAACCGACCAATATACTTGAAAAATCTTCGATTTTGCAAGTAACAAAAACATATACACGGGATCATACTAATTAATACTCATGCACCAAGCCTACGGCTGCGGCACGAGGAAATATTCAGATTCAGTAAAAATGAAAGTTAAACTTACTTGGATAATTTTCACACATGTCAACAGATAGTCAGCTCAAGTAGAGAGTTGTGTGAGTGCACTTGTGTTGGAAAACAATGAAACACTGCATACAACTCCAACCATCCATCAGATCCACCTGGAATTCTCCCAACGTCCAGATGGCTCAATCCACCCCTGGATATGCAGGGCATTTGACATAATCTTTGAGGATAAAGAAGAGTGAAAGAAGCCAGAAAAGCACCACGATATGAAAATGGAGGACCATGAATGGATATTTATGGGTACCCAAAGCTCACAAAAGATGAGTCAATCGATTATTGTTTTGGACTCAAAACTATGGAGAAGAAATGCAAATATGATTAAAGTCATGATAGACACATGCACTGCTCTCCTCTCACTTCTTCCCAAATAGAAAACCTCAGCTGATGGAAATTGCAGCAAAGATGATGACGGTGAAGAGGTGCACCAGCACATCTTTAATGTCCACCAACTAATTCCAGCAGACGGGACACCCGGCTTAACGCCCATCTGAGGAACGGTGCAATTTGTGATGCAGCGCCAGGCCGGCAAAGCATCAATCTGCCAGTTTATAGTCAGGTCGGGAATCAAACCTCGACTAGACAAGGTAAGTCTGCTACCTCTGACTGCACCACCCAGTTGGACAGATCCACCGCACATCTCGATGAAAAGTAGGGAAAGACAATTTTAAAAAAGGATAAAGGAATGGCTGGTGAAGATGGCAACATAGATGGCAAACACCACCACAAACAGATGGCAATATCCCCAAATAACATCAGCATATCAAAAGTTTCAACGAGTCCACACCTGAATTCCATGAAACTGTTGATATATTGATCACATGTTATCAGTCATATGTAAGAAGCTCAAATCGAAGCAGCGGTTATACAAACTAGTAATGTCATATTTTGGCAGAGGATATGGAAATTCTAGGAATTTTGAAATAATTAAACTTGGCTCTTCTAAAAGTAAGGAATATTAAGACGGGCAGGAGAAAGCATTGAAGCGATGCCTTTAACAGCCGTAGTTGATAAGATCACCAACACAGGTGAGCAGGTAACGGTCGGTCGCATGCTGCAACAATGGTTCAAAGAAACAAGGCATTCCTGTTTAGGAGATCATTTATCAATAGAAAGAACGGATGTGCCCAGATTTAAAACTTGCATATCTGAAGCTCAGAAAACAACTTGGCGGATCAAGAGGAGGTTATTCTTCAAATTTGAGGCTGTAAGGTCCTCTGACAAACAAACTTTGCCTTTACTGTGCAGGTGCTTTACATTGAAGTAGTTTAGCAACTTTGTACACCTATTTATTTTATTTTTGTATACATAGTCGAGGTTGCCTGTGCTCGAGCGTTGGGCGACATCACCACAAAAACTCCACGATGCCACTCCGCAGGTCATCATTTGACCAGGGTTTGCACTGGCTTCACCCTGCCCGGTCATAGCTCACCAAGAAGTGGGTTGGATTATGACCAAGCAGTGGGTGAGCTGGAACACACCATTGGCAGGAGCAAAATATTTAAAGATTTATTTTGTGAAAGGCACAACTGATATGAGCAATGCTACTCGGCAGACTCTAGCCTGGATGACATACCTTATCAACCATTCATTTCAGCACAAGACATAGAATAAATCCAATGAGTTTGATATCTTCATAGCACCAAAATGTCTGAATCTCAAAGATGAACATTTCAAACTGTCGGCTTTTCTACAGAAGCATGAACATGTCAGCAGCCGGTTTACCTGCTTTGTCAGATGCTTCCGTGACTTGTATTTCCAGAGATCGATGCACCACGTTCAAACATTCTTAGCATTGAGAGCCTCCATTCAAAGGAGCTGTATGATGATCTCACACATACAGATGCAACCACTCTTGCGTTTGCAAATGGACCTTCATTCAAGAATGTGACCAATGTGTTCCTGATATGATGATGAGAGCTGTCAGGATAGCTCGGAGATGGTATACTTGCCTTTGAGCTGTCTAGTTTGGGTTTGATTCCCAGCCCCACTATAAACTGTCAAGTCCTTGCTTTGCAGGCCAGGTATTACATCAATGAATGGGTCATCCTTTTGAAGGACATCAACCTAGGTATCCTATCTGCAAGCATTCACAAGTGGATATGAAAGAAATTTGTGTCTTTCAAAGAGTAGACAATTGTGTGCCAATACCATGCCCAAATTCTGAATTCCTGCCCTGACTATAACTCGGAAGAGCAATGGTAAACCACCATGAAGGAATGAAACCTTGGGGACATACCCAAGTGTTCGTTGATAACAGACAACAGTGAAACACTGCCTTAAGAAATTCCAATTTGTGTGGATATTTTGGCGACCTTAATGCAACGATCCTCCATGGTGAGTGCCTAAATATGGGCAACAGCTTGTTGGTCCAATGGTCCAGTCGCATCTGTTCCCCTACCCTGCCTCCTGACCTGGGGTCGTCTTCAAGGATATATAAAAAAATAATAACCACCTTTAGAGGCCATTTTTCCCCGCAAAGCGGGGGTTGGCCTTTTTTGGGGACCGTGGTTGTTGTTGTTTTTTGGTCCCCTTTTTGAAGCAATGTTTTACGGCCGGATGCCCTTCCTGACGCCAACCCTTTTTGCCGCCTTTTAACGACAAACAGGGAATTACCAGTGAACTGGTACTCAATTAGCCGACCTCGGAAGGATGACAGGCTGAGTCAACCCCCCTGGCGTTAATTCAGCAATCGACCGGGATTCGAACCCAGGATCCTCGGATCCTAAGCTGGCACCCTAGCCGCTAGCCCAACACCAGGGCTGGGTCATCTTCAAGGATCTCACATCCAAACTTAAAGTCAGCCATACATTTAGCTACTGTAGATTTTGAGGGTGCCACCTTCATCATGATGCCTTTGAGGATTCCTTTGGCGCTGGTGCCTCCTTTACGTAAATCATCATACTATAAGGGAGCAACGGCATATGTGTGCACAGAAAACAATTGAATTTGAAACAAATTAAATAATGCAACTGTCACAGAACATGGTTACATGAGCTGTTTCATAAGAACAGTACTTAAGTGTGTTTACTGCCCGTTGGAGATGGGACATTTAGCTGGTATTTTTAATGACAAGTTGATGCTCAAGATCAGTAAAATCCATAATTGTCTTATGACAGAGCAACTTCTGGTTTTAATTCTGAAACAACAAACATTAATGAACCAAATTGCAAAGAACAAGCATACATACAACTTTATAATGAGCAAATAACAGTCTCTAAGGAGCTAACTAACAGTCTAACAATACCATGTTCCTGGATCTTTTTGTATGCTCTTTCCATAAAAGTGATAAAAGACCAGGAGAATATACAGAAGATGCAATTAATTAGCCAACATCACCACAACTTTAGAGTCAGTGGAGAGTGATTAAAGCAAAAGTAAAGATAAAAAGGGCAGAAAAAGTTTGGTAGAGTTTTTCTTTAAGTCTCTTAACAACTTCATATTGCAAGGACTTTAAAAAAAACATTGTTGCCAAAAACAGTTGGTTTTGTGGTTGTTTTAGCTTTTTTGCAGGATACAACCCTTGTAGTGGAGCTGACACACACACACACACACACACAGGAATGTTGGACGAGACCAACACAGCCGCTGAGCTTGGGGGAAGTGCCACACTCTGGGTACCAGTGATGCCACAACATACATACTACATATATATATACATACATACATATATATATATATATATATATATATATATATATATATATATATATATATATATATAATTATATATATAATTATAATTTTATATATATATATATATAATTATATATATATATATATATGTATATAATTATATATATATATTGTTACAGACGTGGCTTAGATGTTATTTACCGAGCGGTTTGGTATGACCACGTCTGCACAAGTTACCCGATTATACCCGAACGTTGACTAATCGCGCTACGCTAGGTCAATGAAGGAAAAGACACACGGCTGGGATTAGAATGACACGACACCATGGATACGGTTCTCAAGACCTCCGGAGGAGATTATATTCGTTCGGAAGGTCAGATTACAGGGACGAGAGGTACAGCATAGAAAGACAAGCACTTAGACACAATCTTATATTAACCCCAACAGACGACAGATAAACGGGACAAAAGGCTGACTCACACGGGGATTGATGGCTAGGAAAGGCAGGATCGATGGCTCCAGGTGCACCTGGGCTCAGGGACAGAATCGGCTCGGTCCGGTCCAGAGATGCAGCATGCAGGGAGGTCGCAGCGCTCAGAGGTAGTGACTTGCTCTTCTTCAAGCTGGGGGCGCATCTGACGTCACGTCCGGTGAGTCGCTTCGTATATCCGGCGGGGAGTGACACGCCCTCGGCTCGTTAGCTCCGCCCCAGATGGAATCGGCACGTCGCTTCTCATTGGGTGCGTGCGGGGGGGTTACCGGCTCCGCCCTTGACGAGGAGCTGACAAGGAGCCCCTTCGTGGTAACCCCGTGGAGCGCATGGTCCGGAGCGCATTGTCAATGGCGGCTAACCGAGCCGGTGTGATGACGCACACTCCCCCGCGCAGCGTCGTTGTTGTTGTAATTGTTGTTGTACTTGTAGTTGTAGTTGTAGTTGTTGTTGTTGTTGTTGTTTGGGGAAGAAGATGGAAGGAGGTATGGGAAAGGTCCTAAACTCACTACTGGTGCCATATAATCACATTCTGGTGCAACGAAGAGTCAGAATTAATGGAAAGGAGTCCTTAACTGACATAGACTAAGAATAACTAGCAAGATGTCTGAAAGTTGTCTACGTGAGATGCGGTGGACCTGGGCACGACATTTAATGGGGGAAAAAGGGGAAGGTCGGCTCTACTGATTGTTGTTTACAGACAATGGGACTAGGGAATGGGGGATTGGGGATAGTTGGGGAGTATTGGGGAAATAGGGGAATATTTACAAGCGGATATGGAGGCCAAATTCCATATTCGCAACAATATATATATATATATAATTATATATATATATATATATATATATATATATATATATATATATATATATATATATATATATATACAGTGAAACCTTGACTTACAAGTTTAATTCGTTCTGTGACCGAGCTCGTAACTCAATTTGCTCGTTTCTCAAATTAAATTTCCCCATTAAAAGGCATTGAAATGCTATTAATCCGTTCCAGCCCCCAAAAAACCACACCAATTTTTTTTGTTACGTGTTTTTAAATAAGAAAAATGTACTTTATAAATAACAAATAATGTATAAACAAGCACGACCTCGTATATACTGTTCATAATAAAAGAGAATGTTGTAGCGACCCATGGGTCCCCCAAGCAAGACCGGCATCAGAATCTCCTTGCTCCAGCCGGTGACGTCACCGGCGGGGATCCCCGGCGCCAGAGTGGCTGGTCACGTGACCGCCAAAGCGTCCCGCGCGTGCGGGTATAATGAGCTACACCTGTGGATCACGTGACCATGAAGCACGCCTCGCTTGAGAGGCGTGGCTTTCGGTTTCGGTTTGGGTTTTGCTTTATAAGGCAGCCCGATAAACGGACTTTTTAGTGTTCCCGAGTTGGTTTTACGAATAAACATCTTCTCGGACGAGTTTGTGCCTTGCCATCCTTTTATCCATATTCTGCTGGAGTCCAGACTCCTTCAATGTAAAGAAATAAACTGGTTTTATTAAGTGTTGTGGCGGACACGAAAGCACTGACGTGGTGACATCACCCCGCACACCAAGTGGGGGTGGGCCACGCCGGGGAGAGAGGCGTGGCCTCAGGATATAGACGGGGCGCGCAGCCTTGAGCAGCTTAGTGCTGCAGTTTGAATAAAGACTCTTGTATGAACCGCGTTGTCCGCTTGCTCCTTGCGTAAGCATTAGCGCGCGCAGCATCGCGCTAGTGTATTTACCTTGAAGATCAGACGAAGATGCTGGCGGAGGTGGTGGAGATAACTTTTGCCCTTTTCGCCACACTTTCCTCGCTTTCACTTGCAGGGCGTTTCAATAAAAACCTGTCCAACGAGGTTTGTTTCTTCCTCCCTTTCAAAATGTTTCGAAAATTCTCCATCTCTTCATGGATAGAGGTCCGGAGCTTTGAAATAATCGTAACGCCCTTGGCTGGCGTTATAGCCTTTATCGACTCCTTCTGCTTCAAAATCGTACATATCGTAGAAGTACTACGATCGTACTGCCTCGCCAAGTCGACAACACGCACACCTCGCTCATGTTTTTCGACGATTGCGTGTTTTATATCCAAGCACATCATCCTCTTCTTCTTCTCAGTACTGCCCTTGGCACTCAATTTCTTAGGACCCATGGTTAAAACTAAGAAATTTTCCAAAATAACCAACATGCGAAAACAAAGCAGCAGCGATATACGGCAGAGATGCTTGCACGGCAAGATAACCATGTGACCGGAACCCACCTGGTGGCGGGTGGCGTAAGCTCCAAAATAACCAAAATGACAAAGCAGCAGCGATATACGGCAGAGATGCTTGCACGGCAAGATAACCATGTGACCGGAACCCACCTGGTGGCGGGTGGCGTAAGCTCCAAAATAACCAAAATGCGAAAACAAAGCAGCAGCGATATACGGCAGAGATGCTTGCACAGCAAGATAACCACGTGACCGGAACCCACCTGGTGGCGGGTGGCGTAAGCTCGTAACTCAGATCTCGGCTCGCATCTCAAAGCAATAAACCGCCCGAGCGACGGCTCGTATCTCGGAAAACTCGTAAGTTGGTGCACTCGTAAGTCAAGGTTTCACTGTATATATATATATATACATATATATATATATATATATATATATATATATATATATATATATATATATATATATATATATATATATATATATATATATATCAGTCACTATGCGACCTTCATATCATCAGTGGAGAACCGCCAGCAAGGTGTCCCATACAGCTGCTGCTGCACCTTGCTGGGAGCGATACGCACCGCCTGCCACGCGGTGACGTTATCTCTGGTATCCACTCATCATATGGAGTCGACCTGGTTGCGGTTGGGAGTTACTAATAATGGTATCTGTAATCTGGTTCTCCAACCTAATGAGCGGACAACATGACGTCATCGCCATGCACGTCCGCCTTGCCTGCAAAGTTCCAGAGGAACCATCTAGCAGTGCGTCATTACGGATTACGGATTTTACGGATTACGGAAAGGCGGACGTGCATGGCGATGATGTCATGTTGTCCGCTCATTAGGTTGGAGAACCAGATTACAGATACCATTATTAGTAACTCCCAACCGCAACCAGGTCGACTCCATATGATGAGTGGATACCAGAGATAACGTCACCGCGTGGCAGGCGGTGCGTATCGCTCCCAGCAAGGTGCAGCAGCAGCTGTATGGGACACCTTGCTGGCGGTTCTCCACTGATGATATGAAGGTCGCATAGTGACTGATATAAAAACCGAAAGGTTCACAGAGTTACAAGTGTATGGAAAGCCTCACTGCGTTGCCCTGATGAAGCCCCAACAAGGGCGAAACCAGGTCGGTAACTGAGTTTTGCATGCACTTGTGACAGTATCTGTATTTATAATCCGTAATGACGCACTGCTAGATGGTTCCTCTGGAACTTTGCAGGCAAGGCGGACGTGCATGGCGATGACGTCATGTTGTCCGCTCATTAGGTTGGAGAACCAGATTACAGATACCATTATATATATATATATATATATATATATAAAATATTGTAAATGATAGCACACTGAGCAGTGAAATAATTAATAAATTCTTATCTTATTATTGAGGATTGTAAAATCCTCCATTGGGTGACAACAACATCCACCACACAAAACCTTGTGACCCTACAAAGACCATTGACAAGCAGGTAACTACCACCTCACAGAAACTACGGGATGTAAACCTCATCACAAAACTAGAATGGGACGCGATGAGACCAAACGACTCCGTCATTCCACGCTTCTACGGGTGACCAAAGATTCACAAGATGGATGTCCCACGACGACCCATCGTGGCCCTCTGAGGCGCACCAACGTACAATCTGTCTAAGTGGCTTTTCCACCAACTCAAACACGAAACAACACATTCAGCACACAATGTAAAGAACGCCAAAGATTTTATCAACAGAATCAGAAATGTCCGCATCGAGAGTGATGAAATAATGATTTCATTCGATGTGGTTTCATTATCTACATCCATACCCGTCGAATTAGCAACGCAGACCTTATAACAATACATCAACAACGACCAAGAACTAGCGAGCAACAGCCGCCTCAGCTCTGGTCATCTCATGACACTCATTCAACTCCTCGAACTGAAAAGCCTCTCCTCAGTGAAAGACATATGAAAGCCCGCTTGGAGTTTGCCAAAAAGCACATAAAGGACTCTCAGCCTGTGAGAAACAAGATTCTGTGGTCTGATGAAACCAAGATTGAACTGTTTGGCTTCCGTCTGGCCACTCTGCCATAAAGCCCAGATCGGTGGAGTGTTGCAGTGATGGTTGTCCTTCTGGAAGTTTCTCTCATCTCCACACAGGATCTCTGGAGCTCAGCCAGAGTGACCATCGGGTTCTTGGTCGCCTCTTTTACCAAGGCCATTCTCCCCCGATTGCTCAGTTTGGCCGGGCGGCCAGCTCTAGGAAGAGTCCTGGTTGTTCCAAACTTCTTCCATTTAAGAATGATGGAGGCCAATATGCTCTTGGGAACCTTCAATGCAACAGAAATGTTTTTGTAGGCTTCCCCAGATCTGTGCCGACACAATCCTGTCTCTGAGCTCTGCAGGCAGTTCCTTCGACCTCATGGCTTGGCTTTTGCTCTGATATGCATTGTCAGCTGTGAGACCTTATATAGACAGGTGTGTGCCTTTCCAAATCATGTCCAATCAATTGAATTTACCACAGGTGGACTCCAATCAAGGTGTAGAAACATCTCAAAGATGATCAAGAGAGATGGGAGGCACCTGAGCTAAATTTCAAGTGTCGTAGCAAAGGGTATGAATACTTACGTCAATGTGATATTTCAGTTTTTTCTTTTTAATAAATTTGCAAAACTTTCTAAAATCCTATTTTCTCTTTGTCATTATGGGGTATTGAGTGTAGATTGATGAGGGAAAAAATGAATTTAAACGATTTCAGCATAAGGCTGCAACATAACAATACTGAATTGTATTGTTTCTGAATGCACTATATATAATATAGTATATATATATATATATATATATATATATATATATATATATATATATATATATATATATTGTATATATATATATATATATATATATATATATATATATATATATATATATATATATATATATATATATATATATATATATATATATATATATATATATATATATACATACATACATAATATATGAATATATACACAATATATGAATATATACACAATATATACATATACAAGTACCTAAAAGGTGGTTATATACATATACAAGGAGAGAGACATTCAAAGTACACCGCCCCCATGCCAAATAAATAAACATCCTCCAGCGCGGCATTTCCAGGGCACCTCAGGCGCCCGGCAATACCGCCATGCAACTCATAGAGACTGTATTGGGAGGGATAGGTGTACAATAATTGATTGATTAATTGCATCATTAAAATAAACAAATAATGATCATACAATATTTTCTTCATCAATTGGCTAATAGCAAAGCTAAACCACCACCGTTTCATCCGAATCTGTAACTTAAATGTTTTTTTTTTAAATTACGTCATTAATCGAATAATTAAATAATTATTCATTAATAGATTAATCATTAAATCAAAAATAGCCTTCGTAGCCAAATAATTTGGTCATTGTCATGTCCAAATATCAGCTTCCTCGCTCAAAAAGTGCCGAAGATAATATAATGCCCAGAGGAGAAAGGAAATAAATAAGTACTGAATGAATCGATAATAATTAAGGAACTAATCAATTAATTGATTAATCAAACAACAAAAAATAGTTTTTGCCAAAGCACTTGCCACTATTGTGCCGAAATTTCAGCTTCCTAGCTCAAAGGATGGCTGAGATATCGCCCGGAAAAACAAACAAACGAAAAATCACTCATAGAGCGACACTTGGCAAAACAGAACAAAGCGGATTGGCACTCAGTAGAGCATCTTACTATAATTCACCAAATGTCTGTCCGTCTGTTCGAAGGTACCGCAAAAACTGCTGAACCGATCTCAACGATATTTTGGGTGGGAAATCCTGGGATCTCCAGGAGTAAAATAGGCTGTTTAGTTTTCCCAATTTCAGCTTTGGTCTCCAGTATTCTCAGGTTTGGACTCCCGCATAACATTCACGTTTGCATAACGTCCATTGTGACGATGTTCTCATTGTAAGGATGTATGTGTTCAGTAGGTATGTGTTCAGTAGTTCACGGTAGTGTTTGACGTGACGGTGTGAACATAATTTCATAATGTTTTTCGTTTCGTCATCCTTTAATGAACGTTTTATGTTTTATGAACGTTTAATGTTCAATGAACGTTTAATGCCCTTCGATGTCCGGGGCCGCACGCGCGCTACACTGGACGGGCCAGCGTGTACCTTGCCCTTCGCTGTCAGGTTCGGGTAAACTGCTGAGCCCCATCCGTGATGGGGAATGGGGCTTGAGATAGTGTCCTTCATTAAAAGTATAACAAGCATTATGCCGAGGTCCCCCGTCGGTGAAGTGATGCGAGTTGACAAAGTGGAAGACGCAAGGCGGCCATCTTGGATTTTGACGTGGCGACCCAATTTTCAATAGCGTTCTTCCTTATGGCTAGATACACCCACACACCAGATTAGAAGTTAGTACTTCGCATATTTTTCAAGATATTCCGCTCACAAGGTTCAGACATACATGGCGGCGGCCATCTTGGATTTTGACGTGGGTTGCACCCGCACACCAAATTAGAATTCGGTCCTTCGCTAACGCACGCACGCACGGGAAAACCATAGTCCCCCTTTCACTCCGCGGTGCGACGGGGGACAATAAACGCTGTCTCCATCGATCTTGCCAAGGCCGTAACAGCCGCAAGGTTTAATCTCTACATGAGAATTCCACATAGCTATTTGGGCGGTGAATACGCTAACAGATCGCTGTCTCCATCGATCTTGCCAAGGCCGTAACACCTATCAGCTCAAAATCATTTTAACTGTTGATTTGGCACAGTTACACGTATCGGGAATTTGGTACACGTATCGGGAGTACATACAACATAGCGATTGTGAACACGATTATCGATGACGATTCACGATCACGATCATCACGATCATCGTGTATCGATCACGATTTGAAACACGATGGAATAATATTTACCGATATGAACAGTGATGTGGATTTTTATTGAAATTCTAAAGATACTGTTTAGATTTTGATGATTTGCGTGTGATATGATTCAACGGATGTTTATATGAATCGTTTAAAATAAAATAAAACTTCAATTTCTGATATTTTGCCTTTTCATTTGGGATTCCCAATTGGAGCCCCGCCCATAAGGCGGGTACCGTTGCTGGTCCTTTTAACCTCAAAAATAGTTGGTGGTTGAATTCATTTGGCTGATATGAAAATCCTATTCAAATTTCAAGTGAATCGTATGAAAATTTAGGATTTTAGAAATTTGAAATTGTTGTTGACTTTTGACCTATGTTGCTCTTTTGGCCTATGGTGATCTCAAAAATAGTTGGTGGTTGAATTCAGCCAGCCGATATGTAAATCCTCTTCAAATTTCAAGTGAATCGGATGAAAATTTAGGATTTTAGAAATTTGAAATGGTTGTTGACCTTTGGCAATGACATCATGCAGCGCCTGGAGATGGCATAGAAAAGGAGCGGTGTATAATATATATAATACACACACACACACACACACACACACACACACACACACACACACACACACACACACACACATTTATATAAATATAAATATAAATATATATATATACGTACAGTGTATGTATATTCAGTGTCGGTGCTGCCAAAGCAGTTTCATGGCAAGTGCCATAGTGGGTGGTTAGATATTGCCTTCCCAGCACTAGTAAGGGCAGGAATTTGTTCATGATGCTGGCGATTGCTCGGCTAGTCTTTGTGAAGGACACCATGGTATCTTTAACGTCCACCAACTAATCATAGCAGACGGGACGCCCAATTTAACGTCCATCTGAGGGACAGCACACACATTGATGAATCACCCTGCCTGTGAACAACCGGGATGACAGTGTGTAGCTGGGCTGAGATTCAAAGCCAGGCTCGACAGCTTAGAGGTAAGTGTGCATACCCCTAGGGCCTAGGCTATTCTGCCAGCCCACATACATACATGCATGCATGCATACTATATACACACAGACAAATGAATGAGCGTTTGCACCCCATTAAAAGAATACAGTGATAATAAAAGAAAAGAAGGAGTAGTCAATTAGAAGTTATATTTAAATATACCAGTTGAAACAAAAAGCATCTTTCATTTTAAAATGTGAAGAAATGTCTTGATAAAAATCCAAAACCCGTTGCTCCAAGATGGAACATTTTGATGGATCGCAGAGGTAAACCAATGTGCCACTGATTCACTCCGATGGACATATTCCAACAGTAAAGTGTTTCTCGAGCTGACTTTAGACAGCTCTCAAGTACACCGTGTATCATTCCGAACATCGTTGAAGAATGGGTGCAAAGTACAAAATGCTGCAGACATTCCAAGGGTTAAGTAGTAATGGTTGCCGAAAGGTGTTATTGGAATGACTGAGCAGAAGAGTTTGATTATAACCTGCTGCGCAATAACATTTCACCAGTGAGAGGACAGAGAAAAGAAAACTGAGCAGTACAGTACAAGTGTATTCATCATGAAGAAGAGTGATTTTAACGCCACACGCCGCTGCAATGTGGAAATTGACGACATTAACTTGTTGATTCGGCCATTTTGATGCAACTTGTTTAACATCTATTGGATCTGAACTGTATCTTCACCTGTGACTACTCGGTGGAATAAATGTTTTTTGGGGGTTGGTTTGTTGTGAGGGGGGCACATGAATTCAAGAGATAACAAGCGTTACGCCTAGGTCCCCGGTCGGTGAAGTGATGCGAGTTGACAAAGTGGAAGACGCAAGGCGGCCATCTTGGATTTTGACGTGGAGACCCAATTTTCAATAACGTTCTTCCTTATGCGTAGATACACCCACACACCAGATCAGACGTTAGTAGTTCGTTTATTTTTCAAGATATTCAGCTCACAAGGTTCAGACATACATCGCGACGGCCATCTTGGATTTTGACGTGGCGACCCAATTTTCAATAGAGTTCTTCCTTATGCCTAGATACACCCACACTCCAGATTAGAAGTTGGTCCTTCGCTTATTTTTCAAGATATTCCACTCACAAGGTTGACATACATGGCGGCGGCCATCTTAGATTTTGACGTGGCGACCAATTTTGAATAGGGTTCTTCCTTATGCCTAGATACACCCACGCACCAGATTAGAAGTTGGTACTTCCCTTATTTTTCAAGATATTCCGCTCACAAGGTTCAGACATACATGGCGTCAGACATACATGGCGGCGGCCATCTTGGATTTTGACGTGGGTTGCACCCACACACCAAATTTGAATGCGGTCCTTCGCTTACGCACGCACGTACGCACGCACGCATGCACGCCCGCCCGCACGGACGGGAAAACCATCGTCCCCCTTTCGCTCCGTGGTGCGACGGGGGACAAAAAAGCTGTCTACATATTTTTCCAGGAATAGCAGAAGTTTTAACTTCTCATCAATACGTTCCCCATTCCTCCTCCGTTTCAATAGCAAGCGATCATACTACGCACCCCTTGCGTCCACTTTTGTGACGTATAATAGGGATTTTTTAAGACATATGGGTTCATTCTTTTACTCCATATATTGCTGGAGCATTAACAAGTAAAGTTGTGTATATTTTCCACAAGAGGTGTTTTGTCATGTTGGTGAAAAAGCTGACATTCAAAACTGAGGAAGGAAGACCTCAGGTGAACCTTCTTGAAGCCACATTATTGCATCATCGACCTTCCTATGAACCAGACCTGGAACGTCTGTCAGGATGGCACAGAGTCATCACACTTGCATTTCAGCCGTCTCCACTGGGTTCCGTCGTCGACCCGACTGTCGACTGTCCAATCGGCAACGTATCTACCAGCGTTACATCCCATTGTGTGTTTGGAAAATAGTAGATAGGCCATTGTGTGCATGCACATGGCCAAATTCAAGATTTCTGATCTTTCTGATCTGATCAAGATCAAGATCAAGAGATCTGATCTGATTCTGATCAAGATTTCTGATCGAATATGCAGGGCACTGTACCAGCAGCGCATCCGCGTCTAGATGACAATGGAACCGGCTGAAAAAACAACAGCACGTAATCGAATCCCGGTCCAGTACGATGACCAGATCTGTATTTGAGTGACTTCTGGATGCTTGACAAACTGAAATATTATCTTTGTAGCCGTCGTTATTTATTACAATTCCTCCATGGTTCGTCCGACTGGAAAAACAAAGTGGGACTGTTTGGAAAGACGATGTAGTGAAGCGATATTTTCAGTTTTGCCAATTTATTTATGAACTGTTGAAGGAATCATATGTGAACGGTGTGTTCGTTCAAAATGCACAGTCTCCAAACATGTATATGACCCTGAGTGTTTTGACTCAATGTAACATCATCAGTATTCAGTACTGCCAGTAATACTCCCTCAGGTGGGCGTTCAGTGTCTGAGCTTCACAAGTATTTTTTTTTTGTCCGAGGTATATATGTACGCAAGAAATATAAACAAGAGCAAATATCCCGACAGAGCGTGGAATGCTCAGTAGAATGAAAATTTTGAGAGGTTAGATTAACTTCAGATGTGGGTAGAATACCAGACAGAAGCATGTACTTTTAAAAAGGGTGACATCACAAAATAACATGTGGAATGCATGGTTGAGAGACCGACTGCCCAATGACAACTCCAGTTCCCTCCCTCCAGCTGGAAAAGGTATTTGTCCCAACCCTGTGGGGCATTGCAACGAACGCCTGGACAGAGAGCTCAAAAGAACTCCTGACAACTACGGCTTTAAACAACGCGGCGTGGCTGGCCAGACGGCACGGAGAAAAGCAGCACTTCCTGCATCGCCGCAGCCTGTTGCTTTTTGGTCTGGCAAAGAAGCGAGACCATGTGGTGCACATCAAGAGCCAAAATGTTGGTCTGAGAAACATTTTGGGGTATCCGCAGAATGTGCCGCCACTTTGCGCCAAAGAATACATCTACAATCCACGAGCTCACAAAAATGCTGAACATGTCAGAGGGTTTTTTTTCTTTCTTCATATTTCTTGATGGGAATAACAGTAATCAGTTAGGTAATGACATCAAACCTCAGTTTGTTTTGCTCTCCTTCGAGTTATCCTTTTTAAATAGGAAGCTATCCAATTTAAAGCAAATTCTGAATTACATAACTTACAGAGGGAGTGCAAAAATAGGGGGCAAGCACGTGAAACAGTATCAAGGGTGTAAACAAATCAAGAGTAATTCCTCAGTTTCTGCAAACATGAGAAAATACCGACACACCAAGTCCACGAGGTCACTACTTTTGAAGGACCTTTCGCCATTTTTGGACAGCAGGTTTGAATTTAAAGACACAAAACCCACAGAACCACGATGTGGAAAGCAAAACGGTCCTTCTATAGAAAAACATTCAAACCCGCTCTGGGCTCTGTTGGTGTCCATAATTTGATACCACCACCCCCACCCCACTTTCCCAAACCTCCAAACCGCAAATCGTTTGCAGATGCACAATCCCGAGCAGCCAACAACTGCAGGATTGAGAGAGCAGGAAGCTATGGTAACAGCAACCGGAGTTAAATGCAGAGTCGAGGCGACAAGCCCACCCCACGTCAGGCTCTCCACAAGATGGGAATATCAAGATTGGGGTAAAGAAGAAGTACGAAAATTATAAAGAAAGATCGAAAGAAAGAAGGAAAGAAACAAGAGGTCCATCTCGCAAAGATATGAACTTTTGAAATGGCCAGAAGGGTGATAAAAAAATTTTTTTTAAAGGTCAGGCTTGGATATCAAGAACCATCCAATGCAACTGTGTTTCCAACATAGTTACGAAAGCTTAAATGACCATCCGATCAAACCACCACCATGCTTCTTGAGAGTTCGGACAATTGCAATGCATAATAATCAATTGGCACTCGACCAGCGGTGAGGCCGAGAATATGATGCAAACATCGGTTTTCTAATTTTTACCAGCTGCTGTGTTTTGGAGGACTTCAGGATACGATCCACAAGGAGTCCCTTGAGTGCCACAAGAATTACCGCAGGTATTCTTCTGCCAATGTGCCATGGTGTTGTCTTTGACCAACTGATTAAGTGCAGGCTGCTTGGCTTTTAAGCAAACAGTCGCTTGCAAGGCAAAGCAATCTCCGGCATCACTGATAATGTTGTCAGGATGTTTGTCCGTCTTCATCAACCTCTAGATTAGTATTTGCAATGATCTATTCGTGGCTTCTGCAGGCACAACGCATTTTGGTTTCCAGGTTGTCACATAATGCCACGAGTTCTCAAATCTTTTGATTAAGGATCAAAGTGGCTCAAAACTACTTTGCGTTCTTGGAAGTGCATCCTATTCAGGCTTATTCAGATGGAGCGTGAGTCTCATGCAAGGCCGCACTATGCCACGTACGATGGACACGTCATTGTGCAAGCTTCAATCAAAGTTACCCAAAAATGCACATGTCCATCAATCCTTGACACCACTGCGAGTGCCCAATTATTTAACAATAGACGTGCCATGGTACAAATAACGAATGAAAAACTTTCGGACAAATATTGTGAATTGGTTCGGAAAGAAGTCCATCGTGCAACTTAAGGGAGAATAATTCCCTTCTTTTCAATATTACATGAAAAGGTAGGAAAAAAAGGAAAGAAATATGTAGAGTAAAGGAAAGAAAGGAAAAATGAAAGATGTACAAAGACAGCTGGATTTACATCTGTTTCCTTGGCCATTGACATCTGGAAAATATTATAAGTGACCTCAGGCAGCCGTGTTTTCTCTCTGTCTCTCTTGTTCCAGGAACACCACCTTTGTCCTCCTTTGTACTCCAAAACCACATTCTAGCACCAATTTCCAGACATTTTAACATTCCCTGTAATCTTATTCTCCAACAGTAAAACCTTCTCTTCTTGCCGTGACGTGCAGTAAGTAGATCATACATGGAGTCCATTCCATAACAAGGGGAGTCACTTCAGCAGAAGGAGAGCAGAATAAGTTGCCACCGAAGGAGCTAATTTTATCAGCCGACTGTCTTACATGTTGGGACAAGTAAAGTCAAGACCCAAGCAGCATTTCCATCCTACGAGGGACATCTGTCATGTCAAAGTCTGAACGTGAGGGCCTTCAGGAATGCATTATCCGCAACAAACTTTTTCTGGTTCTTAAAATGCAATTAGATACAGCCGTCACGTGGATTCAAATCCTACATGAACCTCCATGATGGACTCAACATTGAAAGGTTTCATCTGGGAATCGTTGGGATGCCCTTCCTGCAAGCAGCTCCAGCAGGGAAACACGGTGCAGATCCCAGCACAGCAGAGGCAGAAGGAATGCAGCTCTACGCTCTCTAAAAATGCCCTCTTCTGTGGGCGCAGAACCACAGCAGCAAAGAAAGACGCGTCTGGTTATCGTTTGGAGAGCAGACGCCTCTCTCCCATAATTACCGACATACGTCCATGGAACATCAACTTCCTAAGCCATCGCCACCCCCACATCAATCCCCAAACTCAACCACCTAAAGTAGAAACAGCAGCGGGTACTTTGGATCCCTTTGGTGAAATGGTCTCGGCCCTGGAAACCATTACAGGAAAGGAGTAATCATAAATAATTAAAGCAAAGAAAATCGGTTCTCTCTGTTTAGTCCGATTTGAATGCCGTTGTAAGTTACAACATGGAGTAGCTTCACAATCAGGCTGTATTCAGTCACAATGTCCGTGAGTTAAACAGCCAACCACAACACAGCCATTGTAATTATATTTAAACATTAAGAACCTTCAACATCTTTTCAATAAATATTGTTGGTGTTTTCTTTTTTTCCTGCTTCCATATTGAATTGTAACCAATGAGTAGTTCAAGTAGTTCTAATAATAATAATAGTAACTAAAAAAATTAAAACTATTAACCAAATAATAACTATTCTTGTAACTACAACAGTGGCGTAACACTAGATTGATGAAGAATGTTATTTATCTGCACAGTCATTCTACAACATTGAAATCCAAAACATTATTCAACTTCTCGACTTCATGCTAGATGGGACTGACGGAAAGTCTCACTGGTAGCGCACTTGGCTTTGAGCTGTTTAGTCTGGGTTTGATTCCCTACAGAACCAGATCTGATTACAAACTGTCAACCTGGTGATTCAAGGGCCGGGTTATATTTATTGTTGTTAAAAACCACCCAAAAACCCACCCGCATCATGGAGTGCACCATCCTTGGGAGGGGACATCAAAAGACAGCATTCTAACATGCTAGCATTATATTTTCGACCGATTGAAAAGAATAGACCATCGTGTGCCAGTACCGTGACCAGATTCCAACTTCCCGCACTGGTCAAGGGCTGCACCCTGCGATGGAATGACAACCTGTCCAGAGTCAATTCTCAGCCATAAAATGCTCTTGACTTTCTTGTGGCTCTATAAAGCCCTACATCTAGGGCAGACAATACTGCACAAAGAAGTACTAGGCCACAGACTTACTGATAAACTTGTGAGCTACAATTGCATATTCTAAATGAACAGCAAAAGCTGCTTGTGCAGGTATGGCCATTGAAAAAGTACACATATAAAGGTAGACAATTGACAAAGGTTTGCAGAACTAAAGCAAAATAAATTTCGCCTCGAACACCAAGAACCTCAGCAAATCAAAACAAGCCTGGTAGGGAACATGCCACAGGCCACGTGGATCAAGATACACAGGAATATCTCTCCAACGTTATCTGTCCTGCCACAATGATAACTGCTTTCCATCCTGGCCCAGCTCCCAAAGGTACTACCCGCATTCTAAGACATTTCACAGCCCAAGGGTTCAGCCATCCAGTGCCGTGCAAGGCAACAAAAGGTACGAGGCCACGCTGCGCTTGACGCTGTGCAGAACACGACTGTGACAAAGGCAGACCTCGGTATATCGTCCCGCTGCATAACTCGTAAGCAAAGCGGCTGCTTTTGCTCAAGTGCTCTTGTGCAAATTCCAGGCCCGTCAGAGTGCCGGCCTGCATAAGAGACAAGCACGGAGTGCTGTGTACCATAGGAAAGAGCATACAGGGCCAGCATGGGTGCAATGCAGGGAGAATTCCTTCAGCGTATCAGAGAAAACATCATTTATTTCAAACATATACATCCACACCCGAATATAAACCCACAGGATCCTACACGAGATGAAAACATCGTTAAGGAAAATCAAACATCACAAAAAAGTCTTGTTTGAATTTTCGAAAGCATATTTTTCTAAAAACCTTTCAAACGGACCTTAGCAATCATTTAGATCCTAATTCGCAGCACGTGGCCTTTATAGGCTTTTCAAAGCAGTGTGCAACTTCTCTTTGACTGACAAAAGACCTAAACTAAAGCAAACTGTTATTGGTAATTTGTTGGACAATTCCAACAAAAATTTGTCCCGTGGAGCAAAGACCAGCTGAGCTCTTGGTAAAATGAGCATTTTCTCCCTCCCCCAAAAGACAGGACTAAAAGACGATAATCAGAAACATTTTTGCGATTACGTTATCGATAAAAGGACACTCGTGGAAAATGCGAGCAATACTTATATGAATGCACTATGGTGGTAGACATTGATTAGGATTGCATCAACAGTGTAATGCAGCATCACTGAGCGAATGAAAATGACACTTTAAGCCGGCTATCCTGTTAGCCTATGTGGCCACTGGATTAATGCAAAAGCATCAGAAATGGACCAATTAAAACGAGGACTCCGATGCTGCATAACGAGCAAAATTAAATAAATCAGGTCCAACGTTCTGATAAATGAAGACGTCCAATGGAAGACATACGAATAAATTCCACCAAAAATATCCATCGTGGCGAACAACTTTCAAAAGTGTTGTACAATTGAAAGCAACAAAAACAAACAAACAAACAAAAGGACAACACGATAAGCCAAGTAAAATTGCAAACAAACCAAGTGTATCGAGACATTAAAAGCGTAGGATAGTTCCACATGGCAAACCAAGGGCAACACGCAAACATAAGGGGCACTTCGACTCGTCAAGACAATATTACGGCAAGTTACCTGCATCGTGCCTCAAGACAAAACGCAATCACCAGCTATTTCCACAACATGGAGCACAGGGAGCGAGTGAGAGCGAGGTCAGCAGAAGAGGGTGGGAGAGGGATGTGTGAGGGAGGGAGAGTGAAAATAGGGAGAAGGAGAAGACCAGACTGTTTTTGACTGCAATCTGGCGGGTGCTCTCGCTTTTGTGTGGTTCGCCAGTACATGCTGCTGGCTGTGCCGCAGCTGCTTTCACTTTTGCTACACACGGCCCAGGAGACTCGGTACTTTTCCTGGGATGGCGAGCTGGCGCGCCAGCGTGGAATTCCAAACGCAGTTGTGCTCAAGAGGAGGTCACAATGTGCAACAAGAAAAAGAGCAATCGGAGATTGCAAACCCTCGCCAGGATGTATTTTCAGTGGTTTTTAAGGCTTTTGTGTTAAACAAATATGGCGGCCGATCCACGTGACCGATGACCAAAATCTTCTTTTTTTTTCTCCACCAGTTTATGCCGACATGACGCTCAAGAAATTTCATCTCGATTGGATGAAGTTTTGTACTTGTCGAATTATGACGTCATAATGGAGTCATCCATCAAGTTATCCATTCCGGCCTCAAGTTCCGTTCTTTCAGAATCCATGACATCATCATTAACATATTTTATTCCCCATGGAGAGTTCTTTACAATGAGTCATGTCTCAATTTTTTCTATGCAGCACTTTCGGAGATATAGAGGTGCAAAGTTTTTCGGTTTTTCCAAGATGGCGGCCGAACCATGTAACCTATGACGTCATAATTATCATTAAAACATTCTATAGGTGGAGTTGCACCGATGGTGAAAATTTCATGTCGATCGGACCAACGGTTGCAGAGAAAATCATATTTATTCTGTGCGGACAAACAGACAAACAGACAAACAGACAAACAAACGCAATAGCCTCTCCTCTGGCGAGGGAGGGTAACAATGGTCCACATAAAATAACGATTAAAAACAAAGCAAAAGGTAACAGTAATTACAGCATCTCTAGAGTTACAGAATAAAAGATGCAGTCAGGAGCCCTCGGAGCATGGGTGGTCTGTGTTCAATTTTGCCAAAAACCCGAGCGGTAATGCGCAAAGGGGGTGCAGCATCTCAGAACATGATGATAGGAATTGATGAAATGGCCATGTGACTCAAAATGTAATGTGCGTTTTGAGTTCTACACAGCGACTTAGTTTCCTGATATGAAAGATAAAGTATTTTCTCAGCAGAGTTGACTACAAGCTTTGATGTGTCTGACCAAGACAAAGATGGGAAAAGATCTTGGGAAAGAAAGGTGAAGCTCTTGAAACAAACGAACGAGTAGCCACATGCCCTCAACACCTGAGAAGGCCACAGTAAAGACATTGTGTAAAGACAACGTTATAACGTACAGTATTTGAAAAGGTTCAAAATGGAAGCAAACGTATGCACAGGAGAAACAGAAGGGGGCGCTGAAATTGTTGTAAGCACAGGCGAAAAGAAAAAAAGAAAAATTAAACTTTCAATAGATGTTGGGGGTGGAGGGGAAATTTTTCTTTTAGAACTTTGATTCCAGCTGGTGTTAATTACTTCGACGTGGAAGTACTGGACAAAGTTTGCCTAATAGCGCTGTTCCAATGAATGGGGTAGCAGATCTCTCTCCTCCATATCGCTACCACCTCCCCCCACCCCCTCATTCCTCTACCTTGTCACCCCACAAACCTTCATTCTCACTCCCTCTCTCTCATCCTCACTACTCCCCTACACCCTTCTCCAGGGGCTTGCAGGATGGTCTAGCGGTATGCACACTCACCTCTAACTCGTCTAGCCTGGGTTTCAATCTCTGGTTTTCAACCCAGCTACATAGTCATCCCGTTGTTTCGCAGGCAGGTTGATTCATCAATGTGTGTGTGTGCCGTCCCTTGGATGAACGTGAAACTGGGCATCCCGTCTGCCGGCATTAGTTGGTGGACTTCAAAGATCCCATGGTGTCCTTCACTTAGAGTAGGAGAGCTGTCACCGACACTCGGAACAAATTACAAATCCCTGCCCTAACCTACAGAGGGCACTGTCTGTAGGGCACTGGGCAATTACAAATCCCTGCCCTAACCTACAGCTGTCTCATCAGCTGCACAGCCATGTCCTCTGCCAATGATACTACCCTGCAGCCTTGTGCTGCCTACGAATGAAGAAAACAACCTCCCACCTCTGTGTCTGTCTCTGTGTCTGTGTCTGTCTCTGTCTGTCTCTGTCTGTCTCTGTGTGTGTCTCTCTGTGTCTCTGTCTTGCAAATAATTCCATGACAGCCTGGTGTTGGCGTAGCGGTTAGGGTGCCGGCTTGGGATCCTAGGATCCTGGGTTTGAATCCCGGCCGATCGCTGAATTAACACAAGGTGGGTTGACTCAGCCTGTCATCCTTCCGAGGTCGGCAAATTGAGTACCAGTTCTCTGGTAATTCCGTGTGTCGCAAAATGCGACTAACAGGGTTGGCCGCAGGAAGGGCATCCAGCCATAAAACATTGCTTCAAAAAGGGGACCACGGTGCCAGAAAAAGGCCAACCCCTGCTCTGCGGGGAAAAATGGCCTCCAAAGGTGGTTCCCGCAAATAATTTCATGGCTGTGCAGTTTACCAGAATCACAATTTGAGTCAAGATTCAAATCCTGCATCACTGTTCAAACGCATAGCTAGTAATGAATTGACATGCTGTGACAAAATCTCTCATTTTTGAGAACGTGTTCACCTTCAGCAATATCTATCTATAATTCCAGTAATCTCTGTATGTCTGTGACCGCTGTTTCTCGACAACCACGGGTCCGATATACTTGAAACTTGCCAGGTATATTGCTGGGGACCCGAGGATGTGCCTTTTCAAGGTTTCATATTAATCGGACAAGTAGTTACCGAGCTATGTCCAAAAAACGATTCAACCAATCAGAGAGCAGCGAGCTATCACGTGTGCCGAACGTGGCGAACAGACTCTGCCTCGGACGGCACATTTGAGAGCGTATTCATTTATTTCACGTTGGCAAACTATGTTGCCGTTAAACTATGTTTTAAAACTAATTAAAACTAATTTGCGATTCTTTCGCTTTCCTGCGCGTTTGTGCACGCTATGGCGATTTCTTTACCAAACTCCGCAAGCCGTTCGCTTTGGACCAAACCATTTCATGTAAATAGAGGGGGGGGGGGGATTGTCACCGTACTCGCAAGCCGTTCGCTTTGGACCAAACCATTTCATGTAAATAGAGGGGGGGGATTGTCACCGTACTCGCAAGCCGTTCGCTTTGGACCAAACCATTTCATGTAAATAGAGGGGGGGGGATATAATTTTAGATATATATATAGTACGGGCATGCCCTAGTATTTTCAAATCGAATAGGAAATCAAATTGTCATGTTTTGTATTGTACACAAGACCATTACAACTTCTTATTCAATACACGTTCCTCTTAAACATCAACACCTTTGAATTCTTAGTTCAGCAAAGTGATCTTCCAGGAAACCGCTGACCGACTCAAACACAGATTTTAAAAACTTGATTTTTAATCAAAAATAGGACTGTCAATTTTAAAGATTGTGTCTGAAGGACATCATAACATTAGTGCATGGAAAGTGTCAGAGGTTCCCTCTACTAAAGCATTTTCAAATTTAAATAACTTGCACATGCTCCAGATTATGAAATGTTTGGGTTAGCTTGTTTCATTTTAGTATGAATACATTGTATGCAAATTCAAACCACATTGGAGATGTAGTCCTGAGGTTAAAAATAAAAAACAACAAAATCAGTTTTATGTGAATGGGCTTTTGTTACGATGCATCATAAAAAGCAATTTGTGACTTTCCCTTTTAAAAGCTTTTCACATTTGCAAAGAATTCAAAATGTCAAAGGTTCTCGCCAATAATCAGACTTTCTCTGTCCGCAACGACATCGTACAAACAAATAGATATTACGAATGCATTTATTATATTCATGACTGAGATTCCATGCGGCATGAAAAATCAAAACCTTATCAATGGAAACACCACCAATCTGTTAAAACAGGTAGAAAATTATCATGCTTTATAAGAATTGGATAGTGATTCTTTTTTTAAGTAATCAACCACAAAAAAATATTGGTTGCATCATAAAAACACATTTTCATTCATAATATTGACCAAAATTATGGCATATATATATATACATACTTGTGTAGTATGCTTATATAATTATAGGCAAGCATCACCAACCTGCTGCTGGACATCAATTTAGTTTTTATTCATTTATGTATTTTATGGATGTGTTTACGATTTTACGTAAATTTTCATTGACATTTTTATTTCACAGTTTACAGTTTACAGTTATAGAAATTACAATTTTCAATAGTGAGGTATTGATTGAGGTTTTTTTTGTTTGTTTTTACAGATGCCTTTACAGTTTTTTACTTAAGTTTTCATTTACGGACACTTTATCTTTTCTTCATTTACGGACATTATTGTCATGTTCATTTCACAGTTTACATTTATAGAAATATTTTTCAAATGCTAGATATTAATTGAGGTTATTGATGGAAATGTCTCAAGTAAATAAGTATTCAACCCCTTTGCTATGACACTCCAAATTGAGCTCAGGTACATCCAATTTCCTTTGATAATCCTTGAGATGTCTCTACAACTTAATTGGAGTCCACCTGTGGCCAATTCAATCGATTGAACAAGGTTTAGAAAAAAACACACCTTTATTCAGTGCATTCAGAAAGTATTCAGACCCCTTCACTTTTTCACATTTTGTTATGTTGCAGCCTTATGCTGAAATCGTTTAAATTCATTTTTTCCCTCATCAATCTGCACTCAATACCCCATAATGACAAAGACAAAACAGGCTTTTAGAAAATTTGGCAAATTTATTAAAAAGAAAAAACTGAAATATCACATTTGACATAAGTATTCATACCCTTTGCTATGACACTTGAAATTTAGCTCAGGTGCCTCCCATTTCTCTTGATCATCTTTGAGATGTTTCTACACCTTGATTGGAGTCCACCTGTGGTAAATTCAATTGATTGGACATGATTTGGAAAGGCACACACCTGTCTATATAAGGTCTCACAGCTGACAATGCATATCAGAGCAAAAACCAGGCCATGAGGTCGAAGGAACTGCCTGCAGAGCTCAGAGACAGGATTGTGTCGAGGCACAGATCTGGGTAAGCCTACAAAAAAATTTCTCCTGCATTGAGGGTTCCCAAGAGCACAGTGGCCTCCATAATTCAGCTGGTTGGATGTGTTCATCATGCCAGCCATAATTCATCATTCCGGCTGGTTGGGTGTGGGTTCCTCTCTCACCAGTCATGGCACCTCAGCAAAGGACTTCTGTGACTCACTGGGATTGACACAATCTGTCAATTTCCCGACCCGGATCTCAGCCAATGGAGTATCTTCTCTTCTAGACTTGGTTATGACAAACTTCCCTGCTAATGTCTGCTGCTCTTCTTCTGCTCCAATCGGTTCTTCTGATCATGTGCTTGTCAAAGTGGACATCTCTCTGGCCATTCTCAGAGAGCCTCCTCAGCGTCGACGAGTCTGGCATTTCACTCAGGCCGACTGGGACGGTCTTCAAGCAGCCATCAATCGTCTGGATTGGTCTCCCATCTCCACTGCCTCTGACATCAATTCTTCCTGGGAATTCTTCCAAAGCAAACTGCTCTCTCTCATGCACAGATTTATCGCATCTCGTCTTCAGTTGTCTTACCCTTCCTCCCGTCCATGGTACACTGAATCTTGTGGTGAGGCAGTTGCCCTGAAACAACTTGCCTTTGCCTCTTGGAAGGCTAATCCAACTGAAGGCAATCTCAGTTCCTGCCACCAAGCTCGGAACAAGTGTGTGTCTACCCTCAGGAGTGCCAGGAAGCACTATCTCTCCACACTCAAGAATGAACTCTCAAACCTGTCTCCTTCCTCCAAATCCTGGTGGTGTCTGGTCAAATCCGTTTCTGGTGTTTGTTCCCCCTCCATCTCCTCCCTTACCTCAAATGGCCACACAGTTGACATCGCACGTGACAAAGCCGAATGCCTCAACTCTGTGTTTGCCTCAAAATATTGTGTCCCAAACCCATCTCTCTCTGTTCCCACCTTTCCCAGTCGAACCCAACTGCTCCTGGACTCTGTGCCCTTCTCTCCTGACAAGGTGGAGGAGTTTTTGTCTAACCTCGACTCTGATTCTGCAACTGGACCAGACGGCATCAGCCCACGGGTCCTAAAATCCTGCACTGCCGCTCTATCTCACCCTCTCTCTGTTCTTTTCACCCTCTCTTTTGCTCAAGGTCATCTGCCAGCATCCTGGAAATCAGCAAACATTACCGCTTTACACAAAAAGGTACAAAAACAGATCCTTGCAACTACAGACCAATCAGCCTGCTCACAATTATCAGCAAAGTCATGGAATCCATCATTGCTTCGGATATGAAATCTTTCCTCTTCTCCAATGGCTTGATCTCTGATCATCAACTTGGTTTCAGACCACGTCACTCTACTCTGGACATGCTGCTTCTGCTGTCTCAACAATGGATGGAGGTCCTCAATGCCAAACAGGAAATCAGAGCTGTCTCCCTTGACATATCACGTGCCTTCGATACGGTCTGGCACCCAGCTCTGCTCACCAAACTCTCCTCCTATGGTATCCATGGAAATCTCCATGCATGGCTTGCGGACTTCCTCTCTGGTCGTAGTCAATGTGTGGCCCTGAATGGATTTCTCTCATCTCCCCTTCCTGTTCAGGCTGGAGTTCCCCAAGGCAGTTTTCTGGGCCCTGTGCTTTTTCTGGTCTTTATCAATGATCTCTCCGACTCTCTGGAAAATCCTCTCCATCCCTTTGCTGATGACTCCACTCTCTGCCGCTCCATTCCTCTTCCCTCAGATCGGCAGTCTGCAGCCTCCTCACTCTCTGAAGACCTGGACAAAATCACAGACTGGTCAAACAAGTGGAACATGTCTTTCAATCCTGACAAATCTCACACTCTTACTATGTCTCTCCGAAAAGATCGACTGGACAACCCTCCCATCTACTTTCTCAACAATCCTCTCCAAGAAATTCTGTCGCTCAAGCTTTTGGGTCTCACTATCTGCCATGATTTTTCTTGGGAAAACCACATTTCCAAGCTGGCCTCCAAAGCCAGTCGCCGACTGGGGATCCTCCGTCGTGCGAAGTCCTTCCTCGGCACACCTGAGCTCCTCACCACATACAAGGCTTTCATCCGCAGCTCAATGGAATACTGTTCTCCCCTATGGGCCGGTGCTCCTGCCTCACACCTAGCTCGGCTTCACGCTGTTGAAACCAAAGCTTTCAGAATCATTGGAATCTCCCGCGATGAAGCTATCTCTGAGGGCCTTTCACTCACTCACCGCAGGCAGGTAGGTGGTCTTTCTGTCTTCTACCGACTCCTCTCCGGCCTTGCACCCCCAGCTCTCTCTGTGCTCTGTCCCCCAAATATTCCTACAGGTCGCACAAGATCTGCCAGCAACCCTCTGATGGTTAAACTGCCGAAATCTCAGCTCTCTGCTCACCTTCACTCTTTCATTCCTCTTTTCTCCCACCTCTGGAACAAACTCCCTCACTCCCTTCAATCCCACTCCTCCCTCCAGGTCTTTAAAACAGCTGTTCACAACCATCTCATCTTCCCCCATCCAAAACCTTGATCTTTTCTACCACCGCTAATTCACCCCAGATCCACCTTGTTTGAAATTCCAACTTCTTTCCTGGAAGTCCTGGCAGTGTCCATATGCTTTATACCTCTCCCACCCCCCCCCCTTCCCATGCCCCTCCCCCCCAAAGCCCTCTCCCTCTCACAGATCTCTCGATGTCTCCATGTCTCTCGGTCCCTGCTCTCAAATGTTGTGTTTGTGTCCTTCCCCCTCTCTCCCCATCTTGTCTACCGCTCCCGATGTTATATGTTTTATGTGTCGGTTTGTCTTTCTGTGTGATTAATGTTTGCTCTTTCACGAGCCTCGATCTTGTATACAAAAAAGAAAAAAAGAAAAAAAAAAACTTAAATGGAAGAAGTTTGGAACAACCAGGACTCTTCCTAGAGCTGGCCGCCCAGCTAAACTGAGCAATCGGGGGAGAAGGGCCTTGGTAAGAGAGGTGACCAAGAACCCGATGGTCACTCTGGCTGAGCTCCAGAGATCCTGTGTGGAGATGGGAGAAACTTCCAGAAGGACAACCATCACTGCAACACTTCACAAATCTAGGCTTTATGGGAGAGTTGTCAGATGGAAGTCACTGCTGATAGAAAGGCACATGAGAGGATTCCTGGAGCTTGCAAAAAGGCACATGAAAGACTCTGAGAACATGAGGAAAATGATTATGTGGTCTGATGGGATGAAAATTTAACTCTGGCCTGAATGCAAAGCATTATATCTGGTGGAAACCGAGCACAGCTCATCACCCATCTAACACCATCCCCAGTAATAAATCATGGTGGTGGGAGCATCATGCTATGGAGATTGCTTTCAGCAACAGGGAGTGGGAGACTTGTAAGGATAGAGGGAACAATAAAAAAAAACACCTTTAGAGGCCATTTTTCCCCGCAAAGCGGGGGTTGGCCTTTTTCGGGCACCGTGGTTGTTGTTGTTTTTTGGTCCCCTTTTTGAAGCAATGTTTTACGGCCGGATGCCCTTCCTGCCGCCAACCCTGTTTGTCGCCTTTTACGACAAACAGGAAATTACCAGTGAACTGGTACTCAATTTGCCGACCTCGGAAGGATGACAGGCTGAGTCAACCCCCCTGGCGTTAATTCAGCGATCGACCGGGATTCAAACCCAGGATCCTAGGATCCTAAGCCGGTACCCTGACAAGCTAAGCCAACACCAGGCCAACACCAGGATAAGCCAACACCAGGATAGAGGGAACAATAAATGGAGCCAAAAACAGGCAGATGCTTGAGGAGAACCTGCTTCAGAGTGAAAAAGACCTCAAACTACGGTGAAGATTTACGTTCCAACAGGACAATGACCCCTAGCATACAGCCAAAGCAACACTGGAATGGCTTCAGATCAAAAATGTGAAAGTCTTTGAGTGGCCCAGCCAAAGCCCAGACTTGCATTCCATTAGAAATCTGTGGAAAGAGTTGAAGATTTCTGTTCACTGACACTCCCCTCCAACTTGACAGAGCGTGAGCAAATCTGCAAGGAAGAATGGGAAAAACTCCCCAAATCCAGATGTGCAAAGCTGATGCAGACATACCTAAGAAGACTCAAAGCTGTAATCGCTGCTAAAGGTGCTTCTACTAAGTATTGACTCAGGGAGTTGAATACTTCAGCAAATTACATATTTCTATATTTCACTTTCATTATTTTGTAGAAATTTCAAAAAAAGAAAGAAAATTCCACTTTGACATTATGGGATATAATGTGTAGATTAAAGTGGGAAAAAAAAATCTCAATTTAATCCATTTTAAACTCAGGCTATAACACAACAAAATGTGAAAAAGTCAAGGGGGTGAATACTTTCTGAAGGCACTAAAGATGTACCATACTCTTTGCAGAGCATTTGGCTGCCGACGCAGTTTCTTGGCAAGGGTTATGCTGGATGGTTTGTCATCGTCTTCCCAGCGTTGTTTGTCCATGCAAGCTGTCCTTTTCAAATGCTGAGTATAAAGCCAGGAAGCAGCACATACCGTTTTAAAAATCTTTGGCATCACTGGGCCGGGGTTCGAACCACCGACCTCCCAGACTCAGAGCAGACGCTCTAACCATTACGCCACTGCCACCGAGTCTGGTACATGTACACACACATACTCTACAGTCTACACAAACAAACAAACAAACAAACAAACAAACACACATCATGATTACTATTATAATTTTAAGTGTTAAATATCAATTATCCAATGGGAAACTGTTGCAACTTAGGAAATGCAAGCCATGGCCAAACCCGATCTCCTCTTCCTCACTAAAAATCCCAACAGCCATTTGTCTCAATTAGGGAGGCATTCCTGGGAAGGCAAACGGGTGGTGTCCACCGAGGCACATTCCTCGGGTCGTCCTTAATGAGAATGGACCGATTGCCCTCGAGGCCACACACACATAGGCAGATGGGCCTATTAGAAGTAATGTTTTAAGTCCGCACAGCTCATTTATTATTACATGAAGGCACAGTGAGGGAGATAGGAATAAGATAGGAATAACAATGAATATGGGTAGGTGTGAGCATTGCGAACATTGCATTGCGAGCATTGCAAGATTTACATTGTTCATTTGTTTTGTTGAGAGATAAAAACAATACAAACAAAATTCAGTTGCTTTGCGAACCTATTACCATTCCTTACATGTTTGAACGGCCAATGTCTCACATACACGAAGAGCATCCTACAGATCCTACAGATCTGCTGGGCGAGGAAAATGAGTGAAAGGAGCAAACAATAAAATTATCATCGGAGGAAGAGCGAGGACAGAATGATGGAAGGAGAGCAAAAAAAAAAAAAGGAGGAGGAGCTGGTGGAGAGTGGAGGGGAGTAGTGGAGTGAAATTAAATATATAAATATATTTTTAAAATGTACATCTTCTTCTTGAAAAAGAGATCACGTGTGGGCGTGCTTTTCATCGTGAATGCAAACAAAACATTTCCAGCAATTCATCACGATCAGATATTTTAGTGTTATTGACGAATCATTTTAACAGCAGAGCGCACCGACTCCATAGGTGGGTGAACGAGTACAAAGCTTCGCTGTCGTACAACCACCGTAACATATGATCAAATTAACTTCCTAATAAATCTGTGCATTGATTATCTGTATTCTTTAAATTACTCGTGCATGTTTTTTGTTTTTTTAACATAGTGGATTACATTTCACAAGGACGAACCCCCCCCCCCACCCCCCCCCCAAAAAAACCAGACACACAGACACAAACTAAAAGACTTGAGAGATAGGTGTGTTTCTTTCTAAATCATGTCTAATCAATTGAGTTGGCCACGGGTGGACTCCAATGAAATTGTGGAGACATCTCAAGGATGATCAAAGGAAATTGGATGCACCTGAGCTCAATTTGGAGTGTCATAGCAAAGGGGTTGAATAATTATTTACTTGAGACATTTCAGCTTTTTATTTTAAATGATTTTGTTAAAAAAATTCTCAAACAAATATTCCACTTTGACATTATGGGGCATTATGTGTAGATCAGTGACAAAAAAAATCTCAATTTAATCCATTTTTAATTCAGGCTGGAACACGACTAAATGTGAAAAAAGTTAAGGTGTGTGAATATGTTCTGAAGTCATTGTAGAAAACATATTTCATATCTTAAGTCCTCCCGTCCTCACCCCACTTTCATCACTTATCTTAAAAGTAAAAAATATAGCAGCATTTGTCCTAACGACAGTGTCATTAAGCAGGATAATGTTTTGATGCGTTTTTAACCACATTTCAAAGGTAAATAGCGTGTGTAACAACTAACACGCTATATGTTTTTAAATGACAACTTATGTTACACACACACACACAGAGTGGGATTAATAGACGCCATTGAAATCAAAATATTATACGGCATATGAAAACAATTTAAATATTTACGTCACTGGACATGCCTTTCATTTGGCTCACTTTGTCGCTTACTGTTCTGCATTTCTACCGACCTACCGACTACCGACTTCTACCGACTTTCGACCGACTGCTCATTTCTACCGACTCCTCTCTGGCCTTGCCCCCACAGCTCTCTCTGGGCTCTGTCCCGCAAATATTCCTACAGGTCACACAAGATCTTCCTGCAACCCTCTTATGGTTAAACTGCCAAAATCAAAACTCTCTGCTCACCTTCACTCCTTCATTCCTCTTTTCTCCCGCCTCTGGAACAAACTCCCTCACTCTCTTCAATCCCACTCCACCCTCCAGGTCTTTAAAACAGCTGTTCACCACCATTTCTTATCCAACCCCATCCAAAACCTTGATCTTTTCTACCCCCGCTAATTTCACCCCAATTCCACTTTTTTGAAATACCAACTTCTGTCCTGGAAGTCCTTGGTGTCCTTGTGTTTTATACTTCTCCCTCCCCCCACCCCCTTCCCACGCCTCCTCCCCCCCAAACCCTCTCCCTCCCACACATCTCCCTGCTCTCAAATGTTGTGTTTGTGTGCTTCCCCTTCTCTCCCCATCTTGTCTTCCGCTCCCTCTTTTTATATATTTTGTTTGTCTGGTTGATTTGTTTGTGAAATTAATGTTAGCTCTTTCACGAGCCTCGATTCAGTATACAAAAAAAATAAAAATAAATTCAAAGCAATATTTATTGATAATTTTATGAAATCCAAAGCTCATACATGTACAATGAAACTCAAGCTTTACTAGACTAGGTGGTGCAATGGTTGGAGTGTTTGCTCTGAGTCTGAGAGGTCACTTCACACTCCGGCTGGGCCATGAAAAAAGACTTTGAAAATGGTGTGTGCTGCTTTCTTGCTTGACACTCAGCATTTGAAAAGCATAGACATAGAGCATGGCAGGTTGTTCTGCAAAAACCCATAACAATTTCTGCAAAAAACCTTCAGGATTGAAGAACCACCTTTGGAGGCAATTTTTCCCCGCAGAGCAGGTTGGCATTTTTCGGGCACTGTGGTCCCCTTTTTTGAAGCAATGTTTTATGGCCGGGTGCCCTTCCTGCCGCCAACCCTGTTAGTCGCCTCTTGCGACACACAGGGAATTACCATTGAACTGGTACTCAATTTGCCGACCTCAGAAGGACGACAAGCTGAGTCAACCCCCCTGGCGTTAATTCAGCGATCGACCGGGATTCGAACCCAGGATCCTAGGGTCCCAAGCCGGCACCCTAACCGCTAAGCCAACACCAGGCTTTGTCTTCAGGATTGAAGGAGGCAGACAAACCAAAAGAAGAAGATGAAGAGGAGGAAGGTGCTGAGCATATAAAATAAAGTGTAAAAAAAATGAATCAGTACAATCCTTACTATAATTCATGGACTGGTGTGTATGTGTGTGTGTTTGTAGCGCTACTGCTCCTACCGTTCTGCGCCAATTACATCCATACTTGCTACATAGGATCAGCATGATCCCAATTAGTTTATCGGGATGTTTTTATCTTTATCGGTGGTCTTGGGGGGGAGGGGGCAGGGGGGGTAAGTGGGATGCAAATTCTCTATGAAATGTGTATGGTGTAGCGCCACTCCAGGTGGGAGATGGTATTACAAGTCTCACCCTTTACAGTACAGTATTCCTGACCCCACATTTTCAAGTGCAGTGGGGTGTTTTGCATTAAGCAGCAAGTTGTATTTTGAATTACACATTTGAATAAGGATAATAACAACCCCCCTCTTACCACTCCCTGAGGGAGCAGGTGCTTCTAGTTATCTATCTATAATTCCAGTAATCTCTGTGTGTATGTTTGTATGTTTGTATGTTTGTATGTACTAGGGCATGCCCGTACTATATATAAGCTAGGACGTGCCCGTACGTGGGTGCCCGTTCCTTGCCAAAAAATAAAAAATAAAAAAATTTGTGTAGGGGTGTGTGTGTGTAAACATCCTAGGGCGTGCCCGTACGTGGGTGCAAAAAAACATGCGTGCAAACAACAACAACAAAAAAAAAACTTTGAAACCACGTGGCAGTAACGACCACAGAACCCCCCCCCCCCTCTATTTACATGAATGGTTTGGTCCATTCGCAACGACCACAGAACCCCCCCCCCTCTATTTACATGCAATGGTTTGGTCCATTCGCAACGCCAAAGCGAACGGCGAACGGCTAAATCGCCATAGCTCGGTAAGTACTTGTCCGATTAATTTCAAACCTTGAAAAGGCACATCCTCGGGTCCCCAGCAATATACCTGGCAAGTTTAAAGTATATCGGACCCGTGGTTGTCGAGAAACAGCGGTCACAGACAAACATACAAACACACATACACACATACACACATACACACAGAGATTAATGGAATTATAGATAGATGTATGTATGTATGTATGTTTGTCTGTGACCGCTGTTTCTCGACAACTACCGGTCCGATATACTTGAAACTTGCCAGGTATATTGCTGGGGACCCGAGGATGTGCCTTTTCAAGGTTTGAAATTAATCGGACAAGTAGTTACCGAGCTATGGCGATTTAGCCGTTCGCCGTTCGCTTTGGCGTTGCGAATGGACCAAACCATTTCATGTAAATAGAGGGGGGGGGGGGGGGTTCTGTGGTCGTTGCGAATGGACCAAACCATTTGATGTAAATAGAGGGGGGGGATTGTCACCGTACTCGCAAGCCGTTCGCCGTTCGCTTTGGCGTTGCGAATGGACCAAACCATTTCATGTAAATAGAGGGGGGGGGATATAATTTTAGATATATATATAGTACGGGCATATATATAGTACGGGCATGCCCTAGTAATAATAATAACAACAAGAACAATAAACCACCTGGCTGGCGGTAACGTTTGATAGCATTATTTTACACTGTAAGATTGTAAGTGACAGGCTAACATTGAAATCTTGGAATGATGTTTCCAGTCAAACGACTGTGAAGCAAAGCTACTTAACATGGTAACATGGTAAATAAAGCGACAGAGGTTTTTTTCTTATAAAATATTTGGACAGGCAGTTTTAAAGTCGAGGTCCTAATTTGAAAAAAAGATCAACGGTGCAAATCAAGTGATGCTCAGGAATCCCAATGTGAAAAATCAGGAACCAGGAACCGTTTGTTTCCGTTGTATGAGCTTTGCCACTTTTCTTTTTTTTTAAACATACACTTAACCCAGGCACTCAAACCACATCACTGACAGGCAAAGGTGACTTCTTACTCCTGCGGCAGGATGGGAGGTGAGGTTGGGTTACATAGAGATAGCTACTGACAAACAAAATCTACGACTTTGATCAGGAATTTTTTTCAACAATCACAATATTTCAATATTAAGTAGCAAAACGGAAAAGGCATTTGGAGGGTTACTTGAGTGTGGTCTAACCACAAAGAGCACACAATATAGAATATCATAAGTAAAAGCTAGCCATTAATACTGTTACCATAGTTACAAAAGATTCTGGGCTATTATTTTTGCATTTTCCAAGCAATATTGAAACAGCCATTGATTTGTAAGCGAACCTTTCAAGCCCTTATATTGAACAAATAATGGTTTTCCAAAACTTTGCAGCAAGGTTGTTGAATAATGCCCCTTTGACATCCACACTCCTCCTGCTCGAGGCAATTACAGCAATCAAAAGTACACGGACCGTTCGAGTCAGATCGGTGTATGAAGGAGTATTGATTGGCAGGAAAGGACTGAAGCGGTGTTTTGTGCCGAGCATGCGGTCGATAACAGAAAGACACTGTTACAGCACGCCAGCCACAAATTGTGTGTTGGCTCAGAAATGGAGCAAACAACAATTAATTTGGCTGCTTAGTTTGTTGATGAAACCCTTTTGCTTAATTACCATCGATTCATGGGCAGAATGTGCATGCGAGTCACATATAGAAGGCAACTTATGGGCGAGCTTCAGGGTTTGCAAGCACCGCACAAAAACCCAGAAAGAGGTACCTGAACCCTTCCGGGATGTCCTGACATTTGCAGGGCTGAACACATTCTGGTCCCACTCCCGTGAAACGAATTACTCCCGCATAACCTGCAAGCAGACCCGGAGGTCATCTGGCATTTTCCATCTCCGTGGCCCTCAAAATTGGCCTCATTCCTGATCTTTTATGCTTTCCCGGTTTCCCCATAATTGATCTCGAGCAGAAAAGCTCAACACAAAAGGAATAAAATGCAACTGTGGCGGTCGTACGGCGACTGGAAGTTGATGGATGCATTTCCAAGCGGCCCATATGTCCGACACGTAGGAAGCATTCTATTTTCAACATCGCAATGAAAAGGTCATTTGCGTGCACTCCCCGGTAACGACGAAGCGAATCCAAACTGACAGGCCATCATCGATCGTATAGGCATTATCACAGTCCTTTTGTTTCACCGCTAATTGGCCACAAGTGAGATCAAAATCCTTTCAATCAAGAGGATGAGACGTAGCCATGGCGAGGCAGGTATGGCGACACCAAACCCTCGAAAGGTAAAGTCACCCTTTTCTTCGTTTTCTTCTGTGAATACAAACAGTGGAAGTTGAACTATTGTCCACAGATCCAAAGTGAGAATTCATTCCCTCAAATATTCCATACGTCAACCGTGTCAAATTTGAGTGCCGCTTGCAAATGGCAACACAAAATAATTTGCAATCTGATTGCATGCACGTTTTCAATGACTTGTCCTCGAGATCGTTCGACGAAACGACCGATGATACACACACATGCCAGAAATGCCAGTTCCACAGAAGCACCATTTTCATCTATCTATAATTCCAGTAATCTCTGTCTGTACGTCTGTACGTCTGTACGTTTGTTTGTCTGTGACCGCTGTTTCTCGACAACCACGGGTCCGATATACTTTTAACTTGCCAGGTATATTGCTGGGGACCCGAGGATGTGCCTTTTCAAGGTTTCATATTAATCGGACAATTACTTACCGAGCTATGTCCAAAAAACGATTCAACCAATCAGAGAGCAGCGAACGATCGCGTGTGCCGAACGTGGCGGGCACACTCTGCCTCGGATGGCACATTTGAGAGCGTATTCATTTATTTCACGTTTGCAAACTATGTTGGCGTTAAACTATGTTTTACAACTAATAAAAACGAATTTGCGATTCATTCGCTTTCCTGCGCGTTTGTGCACGCGATGGCGATTTCTTTACCAAACTCCGGAAGCCGTTCGCTTTGGACCAAACCATTGCATGTAAATAGAGGGGGGGGGGATTGTCACCACTCGCAAGCCGTTCGCTTTGGACCAAACCATTTCATGTAAATAGAGGGGGGGGATATAATTTTAGATATAGATATAGTACGGGCATGCCCTAGTTTACTACAATCGCAGACGAGTCAATTCTTGCAGATGGCACGGTGCAGAAGCAGATTGATGCATTGTGCGCATTCTGGGAGCATATCATGCATAGTATGTATTCAAGATTAGATGGGAGAAAGAGCAAAATAGGGTGAAAAAAAAATAAAAAAATAAAACGCTCGTCTGAAGTCTGCATTAGCAGCACCACCCGTTCCTTCCGTTGGAACGAATGTGGCATTCCAATGAGGGTGCGGCGGGCTGAGAAAAACGGCACCAGTCTGCCGATAAGGCAAACAAAGGCTTCCGCAGCTGGAGATCTGACGGCAGGATGTAATCCTGTTTCACCGATTCAAATCCGCACCACAATTTGACCCTGGAACAAATAAATGTTCGGTGCTGGCACTTCGTGCTAATCTTTACGGAGGTGCATTATGAGGGATCCTCCAAAAACAGGTGGCCTGGTTCAAATCCAACGAGCACGGCTAATAGCGACCGCTTCAGATACGAGTCTGGCAATGTCGAACCTTGTACAAAAAGAGATACACAAATCCTCGAGGCCAAAAGGCAATGGGACAATCGATTGTGCATCGACTTCGCCGATATACATTGGTTTCGGACACTCGACGTCACCCTACACAATTCCTGTTGAAAGGATCATGTGCGGATGTGGAGTTGTTGACTGATGGATGAAATCGCTTTGGAATGTCTTCGAAGCATATTGCTAACAATCCTCCTGCTAACAAAAGCTGCCACAACACAATCAGTGCTGGCAAGTGGATGAATCAACTTGATGTTACATCCAGTAGGAAAAGGCAATCAGGAATATGTCCTTGCAGCCCAGCAAGGCCACTAAAATTGGTCTCTAATGATAGGTCCTTCGCTAGAAAGGACAACTGAGGCTTTCATCTCAGTGCCCATATATATATTATGTTCACAATAGGGGCCGGGGTAGAATAATATGGGAGAAAGAGGATGGTTCGGAAGTTGGGAAGGACAGGGGATGAAAAGAGAAAGGATGTCGAGAAGTGATACATGTCAGGAGCGGAGAGGGGAGTGGATAAGCATAGAGCATATTCGAAAAAGAGGTGTATGGCAGACCAGAGGGCAGGTCAACAGTTCCATCATATTTGCATACTTAATATGCAGATGACCCCCAGATGTTTGACAACAAAAATCATCTCTTCACCCACAAATCTGCCTTTGGATATTTAACAACAGTTTTGATCAGAAGTTCATCTTTACACAATAGCTCTTTGATTTCCAACCTTACAGACCTCCTAAGGGTGTTGCCACATCTCTTAACCACATTGCCACATCAACTTCAAGAAGGCTCGTGCATGTCCTGCAGCGAGTGGACAGACATCAAGCACAGTAGGCCACAGACCCGTTTGCGACTCATCGTGATGAAGTTGTGGAGAATGCAGCTTTCTTCACACAACACGACAAATGGTAGCCTGAAGGACTGAGCAGGTGCTCAGTGATTCGGAAGTCAAAACAGATCTGAACATCCCTGACCTAGATGCCTTAAGGGTAGCAATGTGTCACCGCATGACAGGTTGCAAGAACAGCACAGCACGAGTGTTCGGTGTCAAACCAAACGTCTTCCATTCTAGACTCCAATAAAATTGGGCAATGAACACACATTAATCATCCCAATCACAGTTTCCTTGCCACACCCGGGCAGTCCAATGATGGACGATCAGGGCGAGCCCACATATCGACTTCTGCTAGCAGCTCAGCGGCGTGCAGCCACAATAAAGCACATCAACAATCGAGCAGACAGGCAAAGCCAGGGGTTCCCGGTGAGTTGATAACATCCAATGTCAAGTTTAAGCACTTGGGGCAGGTCACCGGGGTAATACCTTCCACAGTTTGACGCAAAAATAGGATAGGCCTCGACATGGTCCATTGCAGGAGCTGCCAAGCCCACTCACCTGTGAACATGGCGGGCGGCTTCTGGAGCTCAACGCTGTCCCTCGGTAGTTCTTCACAACTCACCAGGTCGTTCTCTGACAATTCACTGCGCCTCGGTGACTCGCCTTGCCATGCCGCCAAGATCTGCAGAGCAACAAAGGAGTCTATTGAAGATGCACCCTCGATATCTCCACCAAGTGTCTACCCCTTGCACAGCTAGCACAGACACCCATGCAACCAGCAACACCGGTCCTCGTCTCAACACTCGCACACCCAACCCCGAAGAATAAGCGAAGCCCCTTGCACAAGAGCATACAGATGGGAGTCGCTTGCTGGGAAAGGAAGAACAACAGTGTTTGCCGGGGCCTGATAACACCATGGGCCAACACCCTATTCCTTCCCGGGAAGTCCGGAGACACCAGTGCCGCAGTTTTCAGCCGTGTGACCTAGCAACGTCACACTTCCTACTTTCCAGCCTGCCAACATCTACAATGCGGGGCATTGTGTTGTCGTGTTTGCAGATATGCAGAAACACACTATGAGAACCTCTCAATTTCATTGTCTAAAAGCAGCTTCGCTTGCTGCAGCCCTTCCTCCCCACTGCCCCCACCCCCCTCTAGTTTCAAGCCCCATGTTCAATTATACAGCATCAGCACTCTCCTCCGTTATTCACAATCCGGTCGCCTGGCTTTCTTGACATCGGAGGCTTCACACTGATCCTCCGAGATTTTCAATACGATTACGGTAAACACATCCTCTAAAACATTCCAGGACCAAGATAAAGAGGTAAATTGGCAAGAGCAAACCAAATGACATCAAAGTGACAAAAGGCAAAGGCAATCTGTGGGTAGGTAATGAATCGTACGCGGGCTGTGGCCATGGCTCTCTTGGTGCGAGCATTGCATGAACGCAGCGCCGGGTAGCGCAGTCAATGGCAGAGTGGAAAGGCGAACCCCGACGGAGAAGGATGCGGGGGTTGGACAGTTATATGGTACACGCGAGAGGGTTGGGCGCAAGAATCGCTCTACCCGAGGCTACTCTCTCACCTGCCCGCAGCCTGCGCCGGTGTGCGGGTACGATAACGAATCGCATTTCCCGCTGCGTTCTTATCGCGCTCGGGATATTCTCGCGCGTTTCCGAGCGACGCTCCCGCGAGGACCTCGATGGAGGGAGTCTGGCGCTCGCGCTCGCCACGAGGACGGAAGAAAAACGAATCCCTCTTCGAAGCGCGCCCTCCGCCTGAACTTGCTCCCGAACGCTTATCAGACTTTGCGCAGAAAACGCATTTTAGAAACCGGACGAGAGAAAGACAGGGAAGATCAACCATTACAATGGCATATTATACTTGGCGCACGGAGGCGGGAGATTGCTCTATCAGGCTTGCGCAGATGGATCTGAGAAAACAAACAGCGGGGCATGCTACCGCGCAGAGTAATTATCCCACGGCAAAGGCAAAATCTGGTGCTGGATTCGGGACTAGAGGGGGGGGGGGGGGAGGGAAGGGAGGGCGATAGGAGCGCCAGGCAGGGCAACATGGCTTGGGCACGGGGCCAGGGAAACGCGAACCACAGCTGGCTAGGCACCTGACACCTGGTCCGGAACAGAGCCTGTATTTCGGACTCCCCTTCCCACGGCGGTCCCTCGACCCCTCCCTTGCTCCACACAGCCAACAATACATGGATGAGATATTCTCCGCCTTTACGGCAGATAAGGACGCATCTTGTCTCCTTGAGCAATAAGAGTGGATGCTTTGTATTGCACGTGACAATGCAACGATGTGTGGATGAACCAAAACGACGATGTGTGGATGAACCAAAACGACGATGTGTGGATGAACCAAAACGACGATGTGTGGATGAACCAAAACGACGATGTGTGGATGAACCAAAACGACGATGTGTGGATGAACCAAAACGACGATGTGTGGATGAACCAAAACGACGATGTGTGGATGAACCAAAACGACGATGTGTGGATGAACCAAAACGACGATGTGTGGATGAACCAAAACGACGATGTGTGGATGAATCAAAACGACGATGTGTGGATGAACCAAAAAGACGATGTGTGGATGAAGCAAAACGACGATGTGTGGATGAACAAAAACGACGATGTGTGGATGAACAAAAACGACGATGTGTGGATGAACAAAAACGACGATGTGTGGATGAATCAAAACGACGATGTGTGGATGAACCAAAAAGACGATGTGTGGATGAAGCAAAACGACGTTGTGTGGATGAAGCAAAACGACGTTGTGTGGATGAAACAAAACGACGATGTGTGGATGAAACAAAACGACGATGTGTGGATGAAACAAAGCGACGATGTGTGGATGAAACAAAGCAACGATGTGTGGATGAAACAAAGCGACGATGTGTGGATGAAACAAAACGACGATGTGTGGATGAAACAAAATGACGATGTGTGGATGAACCAAAATGACGATGTGTGGATGAACCAAAACGACGATGTGTGGATGAAACAAAACGACGATGTGTGGATGAAGCAAAACGACGATGTGTGGATGAAGCAAACCGACGATGTGTGGATGAACCAAAACGACGGTGTGGATGAACCAAAACGACGTTGTGTGGATGAACCAAAACGACGATGTGTAGATGAAGCAAAACGACGATGTGTGGATGAAGCAAAACGACGTTGTGTGGGTGAAACAAAACGACGTTGTGTGGATGAAACAAAACGATGTCGTGCGGATGAAGCAAAACGACGATGTGTGGATGCACCAAAACGACGATGTGTGGATGAACCAAAACGACGATGTGTGGATGAAGCAAAACGACGTTGTGTGGATGAAACAAAACGACGATGTGCGGATGAAACAAAACGACGATGTGTGGATGAACCAAAACGACGATGTGTGGATGAACCAAAACGACGATGTGTGGATGAACCAAAACGACGATGTGTGGATGAACCAAAACGACGATGTGTGGATGAAGCAAAACGACGTTGTGTGGATGAAGCAAAACGACGTTGTGTGGATGAAGCAAAACGACGTTGTGTGGATGAACCAAAATGACGATGTGTGGATGAAGCAAAACGACGATGTGTGGATGAACCAAAACGACGATGTGTGGATGAACCAAAACGACGATGTGTGGATGAAGCAAAACGATGTTGTGTGGATGAAACAAAACGACGATGGGTGGATGAACCAAAACGACGATGTGTGGATGAAACAAAACGACGATGTGTGGATGAAACAAAACGACGACGTGTGGATGAAGCAAAACGACGATGTGTGGATGAAGCAAAACGACGATGTGTGGATGAAGCAAAACAAAAACGTGTTCAGGACAAGCGCGTCGATAAAGTTTCTCGATTTTCATTTCATGTCTGGAATTAAACGGCATGTTGTCAAATGATAAAGAGCGTCTGCTGCACGACCATTTGATCTCGACTCCGATGATATATATAGGCCTATATTCTCGATGGCGGATCCGAAACGCCCAGCTGCGGCTAAATGGCGCGAACACGCTCCCGGAGCTGGGACCACGTGGACCGTTTGACGTTATCTCCCACGGGATGGCCACACGACAAGCAGCTACGTGGCAATCGATTAAAAAAATGGGGTCGAGCCAATGAACTGTCATGAAAAATAAATATGGTGGCCTATATGGCAGAGCGCATGTTATTTATTTAATTTAAATCGGAGACCGGGCATTCCCGCCATTTTAATTACACCGCGCAGCTGCCTCGACGCCTCCTCCGCGAGCTTGGTCTTGAACAGCAATGGCGGTAATCGTTAATCCAATATTAGAACGAACCGGCGATTATTTATTAAAAGCGGTGCAATGCCTCTGCCTTCGCGTTATTTAATATAAAGGGCCGCCTTCTGAAACGGCCTCAAATCCTTCTTTTGGCGCGAAAGCGTACACGTGCTCCGCGTGCCAGGTTTTGTCAGCACAGGTGCGGGTGTGCGGAGGGTGCGGGTAATGAGCCCTACTGCTTAATATGCCTGGCAAGGCGCCGGCGCGCTAACGGTCGCTGCCGCCCAGATGAAGCGCCTTCAGTCATCCCCGTTCCCTGCAGGGTTCCCGGAGGCGCCTCTTTCGTCAATCAAGCGGTGCCAACAACCCCCAACCCCAACCTCACTCCCGCATTCGCCGCCCGACCATAACCTCGGTCAACGTGAGACGTCTTCACAAAGACACGTTGCTTGTCCAAGCACCGCCATTAACACGAGCTCAACGATATGTATTCTTAAAATGATTTGCGGGTAAATGGTAATTGGATTATACAGGCAGAATTCAGGAGGGTAGGTGTGCGATGCCTGGAACGATCTAGGACACACACACACACACACACACACACACACACACACACACACACACACACACACACACACACACACACACACACATACACGTAGACACACACATACATACATATACACGTAGACACACACACATACATACATACACATACATACATACACACATACATACATACACATACATACATACACACACATACATACACACACACACACACACATACATACATACACACATACATACATAGACACACATACATACATACATATACACACATAGACACATACACACATAGACACATACATACATACATAGACACACACTGCCCAAGAATGGTACCGTCTGTCTATAGCAAGTCGTTGAGAGATTGAAAACTGTGTACCGTGAGTGTTGTACAAAAAGGTCTACAAACGTTAACATACCCACAGCAGTGTACAAGAAACGAAAAGGTATTTATGTAAAAATATAATATCAACATCCGAGCATATTTTATTATAAATTATATTCTCATACATAGATATAATAGCTACAATGACATTTTAAAACCTGGGGTCTTGGTCTAGGGTCTTGTCTGAGTTACAAAGCGACAGTGGATCGGATTTTGACTTCAGAACCGAAACACCCTGACTATCCTCGCCATCACGAGGAGCATCGTGCCCTGCTGTCCACGTCACGTACACATCGTCACGTACACATCGTCACGTACACATCGTCACGTACACACCACGTACGGCGGGAAAGGGACATGAGCATGTGCCCCAAGAAGGAATGGACGGTCTACCGCTGAAAGATCTAGGCACGTGTGCACGTGGAGTCCACTGGTGTGCGTCCATTCACACCCGGACTCACTTGTGTCCAGGGCACGGCTAATAATGAGCAGCTCCTGGGTACGCGCACGCTCCGGGGAAAGACCGTGGCATTTAAATGGCATTCGGTGCGTTTCGCACAGCGGTGTGCAAATAGCAATCGATTAGAGTAAGGCGAGTGCCTCTCAGGCCAATGTGTGGCGCCTCGGCATGGAGGACCAACGTGCTCGACAACGCGCCATAGGGGGTCCGCTCACGAGGTCTGGGGCCTATATTGTCCGAGGCAAAGGGCACAAAAACCATCCCCGGAGTACTCGGTGCGAATTCCAGGTTCGTAGTGAAAATGGGTGCACATAACGGCAAATACGAAGATGTCCGCTGTGATCAAGACCGTTGGTGTTGCTACCTGGGGCCCTGGCGCTTGGGATCCCAGGTTAAAATCCAATATACTTTGTTGATTTTCCCATTGTCGACTAATGCACTTGTAATTGATGTAAAAGTACCCAATGATGTCTTATACAGTAATGTCTTTGTCCGGCAGGAGATTTGTGCACATGCTCATCCACGGGCACGAATATTTGGGTAAAAAGAAAGAAAAAAAAACAACAAAAAAAACGAGAACAATGCAACTTTGTCACCAATATGCCTCCGCATAGTCCCACAACGGGTAGATGCCATCACTCTGCATATGTATGGATAGTGGATCACGTTTGTGAAGTTTTGTGTTGATCGGATAAGGTTCGTTTTTCTATCCAAGATGGCTGCCAAACCACGTGACCTATGACATAATTTTCAAACTATATGCAACAGTGCTGCTAGATGATATTTGTAAAATTTCACATCGATAGGGTGAGCGGTTTCAGAGATATAATTATTTAATATTTTCCTTCAATCCAAAATGGCTGCCAAACCATGTGACCAATGATGTCATAATTTAATATTTCAAAATACATACATACATACATACAAATGGGTCATAGATCATGTGCATGCAATTTCAGATTTTTAGGATAGGAAATTCGATTAAAACATTTTTGGCTGGTATATCACTTCATCTATGATGTCATCATTATCATGCTTTTGTTCCACATTGGGAGTACTTGTCAATGTGCCAAGTTTCAAATTTTTCCATTCAGCGGTTTCAGAGAAATTATTTTTAATTATCTCCTTTTAATCCAAGATGGCTGCCATACCACATGACCTATAACGTCACAATTATCATAAAAACATTCTGCATAGGTGTCACTCCTACCCTGAATGTTTCGTCTCAATCGGACATATAGTTGCTGAGAAAAACGAGGTTTAGCCCGTACGGACGGACAACCGAAAAACATAATGCCTCCGGCGACTTTGTCGGCGGAGGCATATCAAAAGACCAGTCTATGTCACAATTGGAAAAATGAAGAAAATGAGTTGATAGTTTACTTTTTCTTCTTCTTCTTTACCTTTTTGGGGTGAGGTCCAATGGTAACAAGTTACTGCCCTGCCTTGACCATGATACTCCTCCATTCCCATGTGTCCTCAACCAACTCCACTCTCCTCTGTCCTCAACCAACTCCACTCTCCTCTGTCCTCAACAAACTCAACTCTCCTCTGTCCTCAACAAACTCCACTCTCCAACTACCCAACCTTACTGATGTCCCTCTTTACACAATCCTCCCATCTCAACCGCAGTCTACCTCCCTTCCTCCTACCCTGTTCCCTCTACATATCCGCTCTCTTTGCCCTTCTCTCTTCCCCCATCCACACCAAGTGTCCAGCCCATCTCAGCCGGCATGTCAACAATATCCCCGTCCATCTCATCTGCACAACAATCTCCTCCCTCAGTTCATCCATCCTCCTTCTATCCACCCTCTTCACTCCTGCAATCCTCCTGACCCAGTTGTTCTCACAAACCACCAGCTTCTGTTGTTACTTCCACTTACTGTGACTCCTACCTTGTTGTTACCTGCAGATCTTACTTATACTTCGGAAAAAGTCAAATAAAAACGCAAGAGGATAACCTTGAGAAGATAGATCTGGAATAAAATGAGTGCAACGGTAACAAAAGTATTGGACCGAATTAAAAATTAATCAAAAAGGAAATGAAATACATCACTAAACTCATAGAAACAGGAAAATGAAGTTAGATTGATAAGGATCGACTATTCTTTTGATTACACTGTGCTGCCATTTGCATAGTCCAGAATTGTAAAAGCATCACCAACAAGCCAAGAAAAAAATGACAAGGATCATTGCAAACCATTGGTTAATGGCCGGCCTATGGAGACCACTACAAGTGAGAAAAATGCAGGAGAGTTGCCAAGACAAAGCCATGATGACACCTTATTTACCGAAACGGTGACGCCAAATAATGTCAAATACAGCAGCTCATGCTCCTTGGAATGTCTTGGGGCAGATCCAGCATTCCAGAATTATAAAGGTTTTCCAATGAGATCATCAAGTCAGCCTTGAAAAAAAAAAAAAAAAAAAAAAAATATATATATATATATACACACACACACACACACACACACACACACACACACACACACACACACACACACACACACACACACACACACACACACACACACACACACACACACACACACACACACACACACACACACACACACACACACACACACACACACACACACACACACACACACACACACACACACACACACACACACACACACACACACACACACACACACACACACACACACACACACACACACACACACACACACACACACACACACGGTTGTGCTGGCATTCTGCAAGCAGATTAATCCATCAATTAAATGAATATGAGTGAGGAGTGTGAGCTCTTCGTTTATGCGCAGTCAAAGTTCCACTTTTCTCCGGGCTGAGAAACTATGGCGGCCTTTATTTACTTTAGCAAATAACTTTCTGTTATCCTGGCTTCAAGTCACATCAATCAGCATGTCAAATTTAAACGTTCTCATCCACCTAGAAAATACTAAACATTTACATCAGTGAGTCAGTGAGTGGTTAGAAAAACTTATATATATATATATATATATATATATATATATATATATATATATATATATATATATATATATATATAGATATATATATATATATATATATATATATATATATATATATATATATATATATATATATATATATATATATATATAAAGGAGGAGTGTCTGTCTGTCTGGATGTCCGCTTATAACTCAAGAACTACACATCGGAGAACAGTTTTAGACACAGATTCGGAATCAGCATAAAATTCCGGTGGTTATAGGCTACTTTTTATTTTAATATCAATGGTTTAAAAAACCGCGCCAGCTGCAATTCCATGGTGTAGTTTGTGGCGGCGCTATTGCCCCTTTCCGATCCCATGACGCATTGCGGTTCCGATTCGCGATAAAGTCTATGCGCTATCACCGACACTTTTCCACCTTTTCCATACCTTTTAATCAGATTTACCTTATCGTCCATCGTAACCACATTACGCTTGGAAACACTAGCATTATCCTTCTTCGGACCCATGGCTAACACAGACACAGTAAAGGAATACTGTACGTCGCCTCTGTTTTGAATGCGAATCAGCGGTTGCGCGTACGTACAGTATACTGTACGTACATATTTATATATTTTTATGTGCTTTTTATTGTATTTTAAATTGTTTTTTAGCTTCGTTTATTGTTAATTTATGTACTATTTCATTTATTTTAAATATATGTTTAAGGAAAACAAATGTTGTCACGTCTGTAGGAGTGACGTAAAGTCGCACATAATGACAAAATGCGTGCCATTTTTTCGCGCCAAGAACGGAAAAACATTCCTCATTAATATCATCCTGGCCAAGGTTCGTCAAAATTCGGAAATTGCCCTGGCTGTGGCCTCAAGTGGAATTGCAGCTACACTTCTTGAAGGAGGAAGGACAGCACACTCAACTTTCAAACTGCCTTTGGATTTGACCAAGCAAGACACCCCAACCTGCAACATTAGCAAGAATTCAGCAAACGCCAAGATCCTTCAACAGTGCAAAATCATCATCTGGGATGAGGCTACTATGAACCACAAGCAGGCATTCGAAGCAGTGAACAAAACACTCCAAGATATTCGCAACAACAAGAAAATCATGGGTGGTGTGACAACTGTTCTGGCTGGAGACTTTCGTCAGACTCTCCCAGTCATCCAACGGGGCACAAGAGCAGATCAAGTCAAGGCCTGTATCAAGTCTTGTTATCTCCTCTGGCCACATGTGCAAAGACTTACCCTGAATACCAACATGAGAGTCCACCTTCTTGGTGACAACACTGCAGGGGAGTTCTCAAGCCAGCTTTTGAAAGTTGGCAATGGCCTATACCCTCAAGATGCATCAGAACAAATAACTCTACCATTTGGACAGTTTGTTGAAACAAAAGATGACTTGATCAAAAAGGGTCTTTCCCAATATGGAAACCCAGTTCCAGGACTCATCATGGCTTGCCGAAAGAGCCATTTTGGCCCCCAAGAACAATGCTGTTCAAGAGATCAACAATTTGCTCCTCCACCAACTTCCCGGTCATGAAAGAAATTATGATTCTCTTGACAAAGTGACAGATGAAGATCAGGCAGTAAACTTCCCAACTGAGTTTCTCAACAGTCTTCAGCCTCAAGGACTCCCAACACACAGGTTGATTCTCAAGGTGGGAGCACCAATCATGCTTCTAAGGAATCTTGATCCACCAAAGCTGTGTAATGGAACACGATTGACAATCCAGCAAATGATGCCGCATGTCCTAGAGGCAACCATCCTCTCAGGACAATGCAGAGGAGAGAAAGTATTCATTCCAAGGATACCACTTATTCCACCTGACCTTCCATTCTCCTTCAAGAGGATTCAGTTCCCCATCAGGCTATGTTTTGCTATGTCCATCAACAAGGCGCAGGGGCAATCAATGAAGGTTGTAGGCCTGAACTTCACAGAACAAGTGTTTGCCCATGGCCAGCTGTACGTGGGCTGCTCGAGGGTTGGAAAACCAAGCAATCTTTATGTCTTGGCACCAAGTAAGAAAACCAGAAATGTTGCAAACCCAGAGGTTTTGAGAAATTGAAAATTGAAAAAACGTCATGCAGGAAATGTACTGTGATATTGCTCTAAAATATACATGTTCTTTTCATCATATATTTGTCTTATTCTTATTCAACCCGGGCGAAGCCGGGTACCTCAGCTAGTATATATACATACAGTCATGTGAAAAAGTAAGTACACCCCATGTAAAGTTTTGACTTTTTCAACATATTTCAACATACAGCTATTTGATCTTCATTTCAACAATATTGATAGATAAAGGTGATATAATATAACAAGTATCATGAAACATTTACATTTTGTAGTCCATTGTGTAATTTAAATAAACATAAATGCAAATTTCGCATGTGGAAAAAGTAAGTACACCCTTGGCTCTAATAGGTGGTATTGCCCCCTTTGGCAGAAACAACCTCAAGTATTCGTTTTTAATAACTGTCTACCAGTCTCTGACCTCGACTGGGAGAAATTTTTGCCCACTCCTCCATGCAGAATTCTTTCAGCTGTGCGATGTTTGAGGGGTTTCTTGCATGCACAGCTCGTTTCAAATCCCCCCACAACATCTCGATGGGATTTAGATCCGGGCTTTGACTTGGCCATTCCAGAACCTTCCATTTCTTTCTTTTCAGCAATTCCTTGGTGGATTTACTGGTATGTTTTGGGTCATTGTCATGTTGCAAGGTCCACCTTCGGTTGAGCTTCAACTTTCCGACAGATGGCCTCACATTATCCTCAAGCACCCCCTGGTACAATGAAGAATTCATCGTGGATTTTATGATGGTGAGCTGCCCAGGCCCTGATTCAGCAAAGCTGCCCCAAACCATAATATTTCCACCACCATGCATTGCAGTTTGTGTCAGGATCTTGTGGTCAAATGCTGTCTTTGGTTTTCGCCAAACATGTCTTCTGGTACTGTGGCCAAATAGCTCTACATTTGACTCATCTGTCCAGAGCACATTGTTCCAGAAGTGCTGGTCTTTGCCTAGGTGTTCATTGGCAAACTTTAGTCTTGCCCTGATGTTCTTTCTGGACAGCAAAGGTTTCCTCCTGGCACACCTCCCATGTAGATCAAATACGTGCAGCCTCTTTCTAATGGAAGACTCGTGCACTTTGACATCAACAGTGGCAAGAGCTACCTGTAGGTCCCGTGATGACATTCTGGGGTTCTTGAGACTCCTTTCAGCATCTTGCGGTCTGCTCTCAGGCTGAACTTGCTGGGGCGGCCTGGCCTGAACAAGTTGGCAGTTGTTTGGAATCTTCTCCACTTATAGATGATCTTCCGGACAGTCGAATGATTGATTTCAAATTGTTTGGAGATCTTTTTAAATCCCTTCCCAGACTCGCAGGCATCTATAACCTCCTTTCTGAAGGCCTTAGAGAGCTCTTTTGATCTGGGCATTGTGACGGCACACACTTCAACAACAAAGAGCAAACCAAACTAAATGTCTGAGGTTTAAATAAGACAGGTTCCTCCAAGATCCTCTCTAACGATGTTCTCATCATTTACACCTGAGCTGGTGCACCTGATTCTAATTTTAGGTATTTGAAGTAGTGATAAATGTTGGGGTGTACTTACTTTTTCCACATGCGAAATTTGCATTTATGTTTATTTAAATTATACAATGGACTACAAAATGTTAATGTTTCATGATATTTGTTATATTATATCACCTTTATCGATCAATATTGTTGAAATGAAGATCAAATAGCTGTATGTTGAAATATGTTGAAAAAGCCAAAACTTTAGATGGGGTGTACTTACTTTTTCACGTGACTGTATGTATGTGTATATATATATATATATATATATATATATATATAAATATATATATATATATATATATATATATATATGGTATCTGTAATCTGGTTCTCCAACCTAATGAGCGGACAGCATGACGTCATCGCCATGCATGTCTGCATTGCCTGCAAAGCTCCAGAGGAACCATCCAGCAGTGCGTCATTACGGATTATAAATTCAGATACTGTCACAAGTGCATGCAAAACTCACAGTTACCGACCTGGTTTCGCCCTTGTTGGGGCTTCATCAGGGCAACGCAGTGAGGCTTTCCATACACTTGTAACTCTGTGAACCTTTCGGTTTTTATATCAGTCACTATGCGACCTTCATATCATCAGTGGAGAACCGCCAGCAAGGTGTCCCACACAGCTGCTGCTGCACCTTGCTGGGAGCGATAAGCACCGCCTGCCACACGGTAACGTTATCTCTGGTATCCACTCATCATATGGAGTCGACCTGGTTGCGGTTGGGAGTTACTAATAATGGTATGAAGGTCGCATAGTGACTGATATAAAAACCGAAAGGTTCACAGAGTTACAAGTGTATGGAAAGCCTCACTGCGTTGCCCTGATGAAGCCCCAACAAGGGCGAAACCAGGTCGGTAACTGTGAGTTTTGCATGCACTTGTGACAGTATCTGAATTTATAATCCATAATGACGCACTGCTGGATGGTTCCTCTGGAGCTTTGCAGGCAATGCAGACATGCATGGCGATGACGTCATGCTGTCCGCTCATTAGGTTGGAGAACCAGATTACAGATACCATTATTAGTAACTCCCAACCGCAACAAGGTCGACTCCATATGATGAGTGGATACCAGAGATAACGTTACCGTGTGGCAGGCGGTGCTTATCGCTCCCAGCAAGGTGCAGCAGCAGCTGTATGGGACACCTTGCTGGCGGTTCTCCACTGATGATATGAAGGTCGCATAGTGACTGATATAAAAACCGAAAGGTTCACAGAGTTACAAGTGTATGGAAAGCCTCACTGCGTTGCTCTGATGAAGCCCCAACAAGGGCGAAACCAGGTCGGTAACTGTGAGTTTTGCATGCACTTGTGACAGTATCTGAATTTATAATCCGTAATGACGCACTGCTGGATGGTTCCTCTGGAGCTTTGCAGGCAATGCAGACATGCATGGCGATGTCGTCATGCTGTCCGCTCATTAGGTTGGAGAACCAGATTACAGATACCATTATTAGTAACTCCCAACCGCAACCAGGTCGACTCCATATGATGAGTGGATACCAGAGATAACGTTACCGTGTGGCAGGCGGTCCTTATCGCTCCCAGCAAGGTGCAGCAGCAGCTGTATGGGACACCTTGCTGGCGGTTCTCCACTGATATGAAGGTCGCATAGTGACTGATATATATATATATATAATATAATATATATATATATATATATATATATATATATATACAGTGGAACCTTGACTTACGAGTTTAATTCGTTCTGTGACCGAGCTCGTAACTCAAATTGCTCGTTTCTCAAATCAAATTTCCCCATTAAAATGCATTGAAATGCTATTAATCCGTTCCAGCCCGCCAAAAACCATTCCAATTTTTTTATAAATATACAGTATATATAAAAATATCTCGCGCTTTATATTTCACCTGTATGCAGCATACAAGTTGGCAGGATGGCCTGGACTGGAGGTACGCACACTTGACTCTAAAGTCTAAACTGTCCAGCCTGGGTTTGAATCCCGACCCAGCTATAACCTGTCATGGCTGAATCACAGGCAGGGTGATTCATCAATGTGTGTACCGCTAAACTGGGCGCCCCGTTTGCGTCCCATTAGTTGTTGGATGTTAAGGATCTCACCGTGTTTTCCACAAAGAGAAGGCGAGCTATCGCCGGCACTCTGAACAAGTTGTGGCCTGGCATGGCATGAACATGAAAACATGAACATGAACATGAAATGTTCGACATGAACATGAAATTTTCCAAAATAACCAAAATGCGAAAACAAAAATGCAGCGCTATACGACAGAGATACTGTACGTGCACGGCAAGATAACCACGTGACCGGAACCCACCTGGCGGCGTAAACTCAAAATAACCAACATGCGAAAACAAAAATGCAGCGCTATACGACAGAGATACTGTACGTGCACGGCAAGATAACCACGTGACCGGAACCCACCTGGCGGCGTAAACTCAAAATAACCAACATGCGAAAACAAAAATGCAGCGCTATACGACAGAGATACTGTACGTGCACGGCAAGATAACCACGTGACCGGAACCCACCTGGCGGCATAAACTCAAAATAACCAACATGCGAAAACAAAAATGCAGCGCTATACGACAGAGATACTGTACGTGCACGGCAAGATAACCACGTGACCGGGTGGCGAAAGCTCATAACTCAGATCTCGGCTCGCATCTCAAAGCAATAAACCGCCCGAGCGACGGCTCGTATCTCGAAAAACTCGTAAGTTGGGGCACTCGTAAGTCAAGGTTCCACTGTATATATATATATATATATATATATATATATATATATATATATATATATATATATATATATATATATATATGTATATATATATATATATATATATATATATATATATATACTATACTATATATATATACTATATATATATACTATATATATATACTATATATATATATATATATATATATATATATATACTGAAACGCAAAAGAAACTTACCACCTTTGAAACCTTTAAATATCAACAATAACACTGCGTGTAGTAAATGTGTGAACTTATTTGTGGACAATAGTGTCCTCACTGTCAGACAAAACGGTCACGGATGGTCACTTGAACCTTCAATGGTCACTTCATAGCACAGCTGTTGAACAGCCCTTTTGACTGTCAGTGATTAGCCAAGGGGTATGGGATGATTTTAATGAGCTGCACGTGATGTCTTGATATTGGCTTTAAAAAGGCCAGTGCAAAATGGGCATTTTGACCGAAAAATTTGACCATTTTGACCAACTTCAAAAAGACCGAAAACGCAAAAGAAACTTACCACCTTTGAAACCTTTAAATACCCAGAACTGAGACCTGAGACCACCCAGAACTGAGAACCTTTCAGCATGACACATGCTCGTCCCCATGCTGCTCGCTTTACCACTGCATTTCTCCAAGGTGAGAACATCAACACCATGCAGTGGCCTGCACTCTCCCCTGACCTGAATCCCATGGAGCACCTGTGGGATGAGCTTGGGAGACGCGTAGTTGGCAGGGCCAGGACACGGGCAGAGCTGCTTCAGACATTGAGGACTGAGTGGGACAGAATCCAGCAGCAATCCATCCAAAGACTGGTAGGCAGTATACGCCGACGATGCACTGCCTGTATCCAAAACAATGGTGGCCACACACGCTATTGAAAGGGGACTGACATTGCACCCTGTGCTGTTCTGTACTGTAGAACAAACTGATGAGATGGTGTATCTTGGTCAAAAACTTGACATGTCATCAATAAAATGCCAATGTTTCAACTAGCAATTGTTGGTTTGTTTTATTTTGAACTGTTACAATTTTATTACATTTCAAACAAGTGGTAAGTTCTTTTGCGTTTTCGGTCTTTTTGAAGTTGGTCAAAATGGTCAAATTTTTCGGTCAAAATGCCCATTTTGCACTGGCCTTTTTAAAGCCAATATCAAGACATCACGTGCAGCTCATTAAAATCATCCCATACCCCTTGGCTAATCACTGACAGTCAAAACGGCTGTTCAACAGCTGTGCTCTGAAGTGACCATTGAAGGTTCAAGTGACCATCCGTGACCGTTTTGTCTGACAGTGAGGACACTATTGTCCACAAATAAGTTCACACATTTACTACACGCAGTGTTATTGTTGATATTTAAAGGTTTCAAAGGTGGTAAGTTTCTTTTGCGTTTCAGTATATATATATATATATCTGTCAGTTGATTGTTTGTTTGCCATTTGTATTACAGTGTACAAGAAGGTAGAAATAAATGAATGACATGTTTATCTAACCATTTATTCGGGGGGAAATTATTACGGAAGTGTACCAAGCTGTTTTACTTGCAATTTTCAAAGTGCCCTCCCTCGTGATCGATGCACAATTGCAGCCGAGCAGGCACAGAATGGCACACACGCTTGCAGAGTTCGATATCAATTTCCTCAAACTTTGCAGTGATTTGAGCCTTCAATTCCTGAATGGTACGAGGAGGAGGTACAGCAACGCAGTGCCTTTGAAAAGGGGACACGTAAGACGGCCGGGAGAAACAGCCAGGTAGCAAGCCACAGTGTTGTATGTCCTGGGGTTGTACTTCAGCAGGGAAAGGATGTGAGGAGGAGAGTGAAATGGCCAGGTATGGGCGAAAGGGAAATATAAAGGTGGGTGTTTGAGTGTTCCACCATGTTTGTTTGGTGCTGTGGATTCTGGATGTGGAGGCGATTTTGTTATTGTAGTCTGCATTAGCACTGGCTGGGGGTGGGGGTATGTATGCATCCAGGTGTAGTTGCTGCATTTGGATGTGTATGTGCCCCTGCTGGCCCACCTTAGCTGACCGTATCGAGGTTGAAGGGCCGAAACGGGATGACGCTGAGGACCTCGACTGAGGACCCGGTCAGTGCGACACACTTGTGACCAGGTGTGTTTTGAACTTATGTTTGTGCTGGTGCTACCAGTGACTCCCAGGAAAGACTGGGTGGCGACCAGGAATAGGCTGGTGACGCTGGAGAGACAGCATCGTGGGCAGGTGGCCTTGTCAGAGCCAGATGGGTTGTGTGCGTAAGGTGGGTGAGGAGGAGGTACAGCAACGCAGTGCCTTTGAAAAGGGGACACGTAAGACGGCCGGGAGAAACAGCCAGGTAGCAAGCCACAGTGTTGTATGTCCTGGGGTTGTACTTCAGCAGGGAAAGGATGTGAGGAGGAGAGTGAAATGGCCAGGTATGGGAGAAAGGGAAATATAAAGGTGGGTGTTTGAGTGTTCCACCATGTTTGTTTGGTGCTGTGGATTCTGGATGTGGAGGCGATTTTGTTATTGTAGTCTGCATTCGCACTGGCTGGGGGTGGGGGTATGTACGCATCCAGGTGTAGTTGCTGCATGTGGATGTGTATGTGCCGCTGCTGGCCCACCTTAGCTGACCGTATCGAGGTTGAAGGGCCGAAACGGGATGACGCCGAGGACCTCGACTGAGGACCCGGTCAGTGCGGCACACTTGTGACCAGGTGTGTTTTCGAACATATATATATATATATCTATATATATAAAGTAGAGTTGGCCTCTGTGTCTGTATCCTGATCTATCTACGATCTCTAAGATCTCGAGAACCCGTGGACGGATTTGCGAGCGGAAAGTACTGTTCGACTCGGGATGGTCCCAGGAATGTCACGGAGACATAAACATTTAAAAAATTTCGGGTTTTAAAATTAGCGTATTATTAGCACTAGCAGAAGAGAGAGGGATTCGAAGGGAGGGAGCGCAGCGCTTCTAGCGCTTCTGACTACAGCACACCTTAAAATTAAAAAAACTTCGGGTTTTAAAATTAGTGTGTTACGCGTAATTAGCGCTAGCAGAAGAGGGAGGGAATCTAAGGGAGGGAGCGCAGTGCTCCCTCCAGCGCTTCTGTTAGCGTAATTAGCGTATTTCGGAACGTTAATTTTTCAACTTCATTATTCGGAATCAGTACGTCCCAGAGAACCTTCGTAACGTTAATTTTTCAACTTCATCCGATTGACATGGGACCAACGGCATGTGACAAAGAGTGAAACATACAGGCTACATTTATTTGACGACAATGAGTTCCGACTTCCGACCTCGGTGGGATGACAGGCTGAGTCAACCCCCCTGGTGTGAAGGGGGAGGAGGAGGGGAGGGGGAAGAGAAGGGGAGGGGAACGAGGGGGAAGGGGATGGGAGGGGGGAGGGGGAGGGGGAAGGGGTAGGGGGGGGAGGGGAAAGGGGGGGGAGGGGGAGGGGAGGGGCCCTTCTTCCCCTGGGCACCCCCGCACCCTTCCCTCCCCCCTTCCCCTCCCCCCTCCCCCCCTTCCCCCCATTCCCCTCCCATCCTCTTCCCCCTCCCCTCCTCCTCCCCCGCTTCCCCCTCCCCCCTCCCCCCCGTTCCCCTCCCCTCCTCTTCCCCCTCCCCTCCTCCTCCCACTCCCGTGCAAAGCCGGGTACCTCTGCTAGTATATATATACAGTGAAACCTTGACTTACGAGTTTAATTCGTTCTGTGACCGAGCTCGTAACTCAATTTGCTCGTTTCTCAAATTAAATTTCCCCATTAAAATGCATTGAAATGCTATTAATCCGTTCCAGCCCGCCAAAAACCACACCAATTTCTTCTTTTTTTAAAAAGTATATATAAAAATATCTCGCGCTTTATATTTCACCTGTATGCAGCATACAAGTTGGCAGGATGGCCTGGACTGGAGGTACGCACACTTGACTCTAAACTGTCCAGCCTGGGTTTGAATCCCGACCCAGCTATAACCTGTCATGTCGGTGTTTCACAGGCAGGGTGATTCATCAATGTGTGTACCGCTAAACTGGGCGCCCCGTTTGCGTCCCATTAGTTGTTGAATGTTGAGGATCTCACCGTGTCTTCCACAAAGAGAAGGCGAGCTATCGCCGGCACTCTGAACAAGTTGTGGCCTGGCATGCTCTTCTCCTCTGCCGTTATATACGTCCTCCTCGGCATCTTTTTCCAGAAGAGCCCTGTCTCGTCACAGTTGAAGATTTGCTGGGGGATGTATCGTTCGGCTTCTATCAGTTCGGCAAAAGTTATAATAAAATCTTCAGCTGCCTTCACATCCGAGCTTGCTGCCTCACCATGCCTGACGACGGAGTGAATGCCGGTCCTCTTCTTAAAATTATCAAACCATCCCCGACTGGCTTTGAATGACTCTTCCGATGCCTCGTCCGTTGATGTTCCCGCCGTCTGCTGCACCAAATTCCCGTAAATGTCTCGGGCCTTCTCACAGATGATGCTCTCGGTCACGGTATCTCCTGCGAGCTGCTTCTCCGTCAACCACACAAACAACAACTTCTCCATCTCTTCATGGATAGAGGTCCGGAGTTTTGAAATAATCGTAACGCCCTTGGCTGGCGTTATAGCCTTTATCGACTCCTTCTGCTTCAAAATCGTACATATCATAGAAGTACTACGATCGTACTGCCTCGCCAAGTCGACAACACGCACACCTCGCTGATGTTTTTCGACGATTGCGTGTTTTATATCCAAGCACATCATCCTCTTCTTCTTCTCAGTACTGCCCTTGGCACTCAATTTCTTAGGACCCATGGTTAAAACTAAGAAATTTTCCAAAATAACCAAAATGCGAAAACAAAGCAGCAGCGATATACGGCACAGATGCTTGCACGGCAAGATAACCACGTGACCGGAACCCACCTGGTGGCGGGTGGCGTAAGCTCGTAACTCAGATCTCGGCTCGCATCTCAAAGCAAAAAACCGCCCGAGCGACAGCTCGTATCTCGGAAAACTCGTAAGTTGGTGCACTCGTAAGTCAAGGTTTCACTGTATATATATATATATATATATATATATATATATATATATATATATATATATATATATATATATATATATATATATATATATATATATATATATTTCTGTCAGTTGATTGTTTGTTTGCCATTTGTATTACAGTGTACAAGAAGGTAGAAATAAATGAATGACATGTTTATCTAACCATTTATTCGGGGGGAAATTATTACGGAAGTGTACCAAGCTGTTTTACTTGCAATTTTCAAAGTGCCCTCCCTCGTGATCGATGCACAATTGCAGCCGAGCAGGCACAGAATGGCACACGCTTGCAGAGTTCCATATCAATTTCCTCAAACTTTGCAGTGATTTGAGTCTTCAATTCCTGAATGGTACGAGGCTTTTCACGATAAACAAGGTCTTTCATGAGCCCCCAAAGAAAGAAATCTGGAGGTGTAAGGTCTGGGGAGCGTGCCGGCCACTCGATCGGACCGCGGCGGCCGATCCACTTTCCGGGAAAGTTTTCATCAAGCCACTGACGAACATGACGTCCATAATGAGGTGGAGCTCCATCTTGCTGGAAATAACAGTCCTGATCTTGTACCCTGGGCCAAAAGAAGGTTTGCAGCATATCCAGGTAAATTTCTGCAATGACAGATCCCTCAAAGAAAAAGGGTCCAATTATCTCTAATGGAGATATGGCTGCCCAAACTGTCACGCCAGGTAAATTTACCTCCTTCTCAACTGTCACTCTTGGGGTCTCTGCAGCCAAGTAGACACAATTGTGTCTGTTAATTGTGCCGTTAAGCTTAAAACATGCCTCATCTGACCACCACATGTTGTCTAGCATTGTGTCATCTTCGTCAAGTTTAGCTAAGAACTCTTCGCAAAATTGAAGACGCCGGTCATCATCTCCATCATGAAGGGCATGCAGTAAGCATGGAATGTAACGTTTCCAGTTTTTCTGGTGAAGGATACGGATAACACTTGATTGGCTCACTTCCAACTCTGCAGATAAACGGCGAGTTGACTTTTGCGGACTTTGTTCCAGTCTCCTGATGGCTTCTTCAGCCTTAGCTACATTCGTTGCCGTTTTCGGACGACCGGACTTCTTTGCAGTGGCTACCAACCCTGTTGCTTCAAATTTCTCGACAATCAATCGTATGTTTCTTCCCTGGGGTGGGTTAATATCGAATTCCTGTGCCAAACGGCGTGCCACCATCGTTGGTTGTTCATTACATTTGTAGTAATGTTTCACGGCCGCAATTCGTTGATTCATTGAAAGGTAATTCATGGTTCAATTTGGTGCAAATTCAGTAACTTTCCAAACTCTCAGCAATAACCTGCTAAACAAAAACAAAAATAAATAAATTAAGAAAATTAATAATCTGCAAGACAATTATTAACAACATGACATCTCAGAAAGAATCTGACAGCCGAAAAAACAGAAATCGGGCACGATCGCTACTTTTGATTCACCCTGTATATATATATATACAGTCGTCCCTCGCTATATCGCGGTTCACCTTTCGCGGCCTCACTGTATCGCGGATTTTTAACTCTTACATATCTAATTTTATATCGCGGATTTTTCGCTATATCGCGGGATTTTGCGGTATAAATGTATTTTTATATACTATTATTTTAAATATTTTTGTGGTAAAATAAGCATTTTCTAGCCAGCAACTCCCCATAACCATGTTCCTCACTCGCAAGAAGAGACAAGTTATGCCTACGCCTTCAGCGGAAACTGAAGTTGCAAACGAGGGCGAAGATACTACACCACCTGACGAAGCGCCTGATGCAGTGGCGCTTTCAGAAGAGCTGTAATGCTCTTTCTGGCTGTGCAGTACATTCATCATCGTCATCACCTTCATCGTCATCAGTACTGCACAGCTAATTCATCATCATCTTCATCACGCAAGTTATAGTATCTTCAATGCTGAGTACCCATTAGAATTTTATATGTTGTTAAAATTACGTATGTTTAAGAGTGTAAAAAGTGTTTAAGAGTATAGGAAGTGTTTATAAGAGTATGGGAAAGGTTAATAAGAGTGTGAGAAAGGTTAATAAGAGTGTGGGAAAGGTTAATAAGAGTGTGGGGAGGGTCATAAAGCTTTAAAATATATATAAATAATAAAATAATAATATGGTCGCTACTTCGCGGATTTTCGTCTATCGCGGGGGGTTCTGGAACATAACCCCCGCGATAAACGAGGGATCACTGTGTATATATGTGTATATATATATATATATATATATATATATATATATATATATATATATATATATATATATATATACTGTATCTACCCCGCTAGTATATATATATACTGTATCTACCCCGCTAGTATATATATATACTGTATATATATATATATATATATATATATATATATATATATATATATATATATATATATATATATATATATATATATATATATACATATACAAAATTATACATATACAAAATTATACATATATATATATATACACATATATATATATACACATATATATATATACACATATATATATATACACATATATATATATACACATATATATATATACACATATATATATATATATATATATATATATATATATATATTATATATATATATAAATAATATCAATTTGTTCACCCAATCAGATGGGGTCATTACAAGTGAACACACTGGAAAGTAGGGAACATCAACAAGAGTAGAGGAACACAACACAGGGACACTTGGAGAAAGAATGGAGGAAACGCTAAAAAAAAAAAGGGTTTCAGGCCAGAAATTGGGCGTTTTACACTGACAGTAAAAATTTACTCTTGAATGTAACAAGGCAATGACAGGCCAAATTGTCAATTTCCTTGTTTAATGTAGTACAGGATCATGCGACCACTCATTAGACTCGGTGTCTAATGTCTCTCGTTTCATACCAACGAAGCAGAAGAGTGAGAGTATTCAAATTAGCCAATGGTAAAACAGTTAGTGAAGGTGGGAGAACTTAAATTAGCCAATCACTGCACAGTAATCCACATATATACCTGTTGTCCATATTTCTGCACCACTTTCCCAGAGAAGGTGGTTTCTTTCACTCGCTTCATACACGCGACACATCTTCATGTAGTTTGGTGCAGTCCGATAAGATAATGCTTTGGGTGCGCTTACGTTTGAGTTGTCTAGTCTGGGTTCGATTCCTGAACCGAATAATAAACTGTCGGATTGGCGATTCACAGGCAGAGATCCCTATCGTCGACCAAATCATTGTAGATTCGCATTTGGGTTCAATGTCTTCTGCGGAGTCTGCCAATCCGCAAGTTTGCATGTCCAGTCCTTCCCCTTAAATAAACCATATTTTCCCTGGAGCTCAACACTACATTTCTGGCCTATGGAAGAGAACAGGATCGAAAAAAAGATAGAGACTAATTATTGAGTGTCAAGGTGTACAGAAGTGAAAATCTCACCTTTTATGAACCATATAACTGCAACTTCTTTAAAGGTCCAAATCAATCCCACCTTATTTTGGCTTGGGTCAACAGAAGCTTTGCACAAGTCTTTCCCGAGACATCAGCAAGGCTTAGGGCTCGACTGTTGCTGATTTTTTTTTCTTTGCAAGATCGAGCTTCATGGAAGAGCAAGGTGACCAAGGGAAGGAACCGACAGTCGGGCGACAGTTGAACACAATAAGCAAGGAAGTGTACAAATGGGGAAATAGGAGAGGGAAGGGTGGAAAACTCTAACGTGAAAGTAAGAGGATTGGGAAAGGTTAATTGGAGTTAAAAAAAAAAAAAAAAAAAAAAGATTGTGCGAAAGGATGGGGAATGACATGAAATGTGGTGTGCGCGCGTTGCCTTCTTGAAGTCCTTGAGGGAAGAGTGGGTTCGAACAATTTGGGCATGAATATGTAATCAGTCCGTGGTGCCAGCGATATTCAGAGTTCGTTCAGACTAATATTATCCACAAAGGCATCAGGATCTCATCACATACTAAAGGCCTCAGCGGTTTGGATCTTGATCTGGACATACAAAGTGTCAGACATTCCATGTGTTTGATCTGCAACTTATTTTATTTGGAGAATAATAAGCCTGCTTCCCACCCTTCTCCTTGTTCCCATGCCTAAATTGTCCAACAGGAGCCATCATTCCAATAACAGGCATTTAAGAATAATTTGGCACAACGTTTGTGGGATCGAGGACAAAACACTTTCACAACACTACCCCGATCACGATGTGCATGCCTAACCCTAACCCTAACACAACACTACCCCGATCACGGTGTGCATGCCTAACCCTAACACCAACCCTAAAGCTGGAGTATTGAGTAAACGGTGCAGTCAGGTGTTTATGTCTGACCGAAATAAGGTAGGGAGGAAGGTAGCAGCGACGAAGGGGGGCTAGATGTGTTCATCCCACACGACCTAGCCCGCGTGCTCTGAAAACGCGCAATTACACGGGGACGGCGGAGTGCAAACACACGGGTCGCCCCTTTGTGTGGCGACCCTTAATTTGGCAATTGTTTAATAAGGCTGTGGCCGTATAATTGGTGCCAGAGAAAGAGAAGTGTTGCTCTACGAGCTGCAAAGCCCAGAAACAGTGCCCGTAATTACCGCTTTATTTTTGCTGCACCCGCAGCTGGTGCTGCGTTTCCACTGGCGGGAGAGACTCGTGCCCGCTCGGAGCGACAGATGGTACAGGAGCACCAGGGCAGAGCACCGGCCTCAAATGCGGCAACACGCGTCCCAATATACACGGCATTAAACATATTATATTTATCTGCTGTTTATATTCATCCCGCCTCGACAGAGAATATATTTGAACCCAAAATCAATGCGGAAGGGCATTGGGACGAGTCGAAAGTAAACAGAGCACCACTCTAGGTGGCTAATGGAGAGAAGGAAATGGGGCGGCAGAATAGCTGTTAGTGTTGATAGCGTGTTTGCTATTGAACTGTCTAGTCTGGATTCGCCAACTAGGCCGAGTCAAACTTAACTAAAAACTGCTGTTCTGTGGCAACGCGAGCAGAGACAGCTGCATCTTGGAGAATGCAATCCTTTAGAATAGGAACAAAATCAGCCATCTCGTGTACATTTAGGTTGTAGACGTTAAAGATCCTAGGATGTGTTTAGAAAAGAGCAGGCCACTATGTGCCAAAGTCATGGTGAAAGTCTGTTTTATTGGCACTACATGTATACCTGTGTTAGTGTGCAGTCACTGGAGGATATGGCACTGGCATGGTGGGCCAACTGACTTTTATAAGTACCCTTAATTACCTTGGAGAAATTGAGAAAAGGAAGGCAAGAGGGTTTGTGGGATTGGAATAAATAATGCAACGATCTGAAATAGAGTTGTAGAGGGGGAGACAAAGATTCCACCATTTTTATCTGTGTTATATGTGCACGCTATTACCAAAAGTATTGGGATAATGCACTTTAAACTAGAGCTTCCAGGGAAGCAAAACTCAACTGAACTGACTGGACAACTTTAAAGTAGGTCAGTTGTCTGTACTAGATTTGACTTAACATAGCAACCTACCTTGTGTGGTAAGTCTCACACACCAAGTTTGATCAAAATCCATAAATATTTGTGGACGTTAGTCTTAACGTCGTTTCGGAGCTGAAAACAATATGGCGGCCATTTTGTGACAGATCGGGTTGACATGCGATAGCAACCTACATTGTGTGGTGAGTCTCACACACCAAGTTTGATCAAAATCCATAAATATTTGTGGACGTTAAAGTCTTAACGTCGTTTCGGAGCTGAAAATAATATGGCGGCCTATGGCAGCCATTTTGTGACGGATTGGGTTGGAATGCAATAGCAACCTACCTTGTGTGGTAAGGGTTAAACATTCTAAGTTTGATCAAAATCTGTTAATATTTGTGGACGCTGGAGTGTTAACGTCGTTTTCATGACCAAAAACAAAATGGTCGCCTAAGTCCGCCATTTTTCAACGGATCGGGCTGAAATGTAATACCAATCTGGTCCTTGGGGTAAGGATGCTGCATGTCAAGTTTGATCAGAATCGGTTGATATTTGTGGATGCTGGAGTGTTAACGTCGAAAAGTTAACGGACGATAGACGACGACGACGACGACGACGGACGCCGAAGGGTTCAGTATGTGATGAACTCAACTGGACAGTAGTCCAGTTGAGTTAATAAAACCGTACCAACCTCCTCTACCAAGCATGATTTTGACACATTGCGAAGCTGCATATAGTGTGTTATTGTTACATTTTGGACAACATTACACTGCCTGCATTGATGCAATACTTCAGTGAGAGCCGAATATACATGTGTGTGTGTATATATATATATATATAGTGTTGTGTTTGTGGGGGTAGGGACGAAATACCATAGTGGAGTTAGGATCATATAGCTTTTAGCATGGACCGTGGACGCGAAGAAGAAGAATCTCGATGTACATAAGCAGGGAACCCATGAGCTTAAGGTTGTTTATGTGTCACTACATGGAAAGTAGTTTTGTGTTAGTTAAATAGGGCTTAATGATAATTCCCACAATGTACTTGCCTCCTGTGATTTTCCCTGATGTTCTTACATTCGCTCAGCCAGCCATGCAAACGAGCACGCCATTAAACCACGACAACCGAGGTAATGCAGACAGTGCCGAACGCCACCCTGATTGGAAAGTAAACCCCACCACACCAACCGTCTCGGGAGAAAGGCCACGCCCAGTAGAGGTGGAGAATCGATGTGCGGTCAAGAGGGCCGTGAGGCCCCGCCCACGAAAGGCAGGATTGGTTGTATGATGTCAGAAAGAGCTGGAAAGTTCGATCGGAGTAAAAGCGGCAGAATCCGTTCTCTCTCGCTCTCTCTTTCTAGTTCTGGGCGGGGGCGGTCACATGTTTGGTTTGTGAGGAAAGCCATCAGAGCTTTGGTTGGAACTGTTGGTCTCTCCGGTGGCTCGGCTGTTTCTGCCTGGTGTGCGGTCGTGAGGAGAATGTTTGGGAGCCACGTTGCGTTTCGGAGGGAGACCAGAGCGGAAGAGGACCAGCTGCACGGGTTGCCTCACGTTTGTGACGAGGCGGAGAGGGACTTCGTGCCATCTTGTGCATTTTCTGCGAAAGCTCACAGAATCTTGTTTCTCACAGTCTGAGAGTCCTTCACGTGCTTTTTTGCAAACTCCAAGTGGGCTTTCATGTGTCTTTCACTGAGGAGAGGTTTCCGTCTAGCCACTCTGCCATAAAGCCCAGATCAGTGGAGTGTTGCAGTGATGGAAGTTTCTCCCATCTCCACACAGGATCTCTGGAGCTCAGCCAGAGTGACCATCGGGTTCTGGGTCACCTCTCTTACCAAGGCCCTTCTCCCCCGATTGCTCAGTTTGGCCGGGCGGCCAGCTCTAGGAAGAGTCCTGGTTGTTCCAAACTTCTTCCATTTAAGAATTATGGAGGCCACTGTGCTCTTGGGAACCTTCAATGCAGCAGAGATTTTTTTGTAGGCTTCCCCAGATCTGTGCCTCGACACAATCCTGTCTCTGAGCTCTGCAGGCAGTTCCTTCTACCTCATGGCTTGGTTTTTGCTCTGATATGCATTGTCAGCTGTGAGACCTTATATAGACAGGTGTGTGCCTTTCCAAATCATGTCAAATCAATTGAATTTATCACAGGTGGACTCCAATCAAGGTGTTGAAACATCTCAAAGATGATCAAGAGAAATGGGAGGCACATGAGCTAAATTTCAAGTGTCATAGCAAAGGGTCTGAATACTTATGTAAATGTGATATTTCAGTTTTTTCTTTTTAATAAATTTGCAAAACTTTCTAAAATCCTGTTTTCTCTTTGTCATTATGGGGTATTGAGTGTGGATTGATGAGGGAAAAAATGAATTTAAACGATTTCAGCATAAGGCTGCAACATAACAAAATGTGAAAAAAGTGAAGGGGTCTGAATACTTTCTGAATGCACTGTACATATATATATATATATATATATATTATATATATATATATATAATTATATATATATGTATGTATTGTTACATATTTATATGAATGTATGTGAATTACCATTCAGGTCTTTGCTTATCCGTGTGTAGTATATTAAGTTGTTGTGTAGTTGTTGTGGTTGGAGGGTCAGGAGCCCTTCTGAGGGAGTGGCCGGAAACGGAAGTGACCGGAAACGGAAGAAGAAAAGACACGAGGAAAAAGGACGAGCATTATTCTCCCTCGCCCCGCTCCGACAAAAGGTGGGATCGACCTTGCGCTGCGTGGAACAGCGGCGTTCCGAAGCCTGGCTGGCGAGAGGAATTACCGGAACGTGTACCTGCCCGGTGGAGACGTCAAGTTGACGTGGGGCCGTGCATCGAACCCGCGTCTGGCCTCGTTCGCGGCACCGTCCAAACAGACGCGTGCGGGTCGCACGTTGGGGCCTAACGCGCCTTGCAAGCGGCGTGGGGTTTGGTTTGCTTCACCGTATCCGCTTCGCGTGGCCACGAGGGGCTGCAGCCACGGTGCCTGGTACGATACCTGCCCGGTGGAAAAACGTCCACCCGGGGTTCGTTCTACCGCCCGAGTGCGGTGACGGCGACCATCATCTTGGTCAGGAGGGGCCCAGAGACATTGTGCGGGACCGAGACCAAAAGGGTGTCGTGAGTACTCACCGGGACACACGTATATAAGATGGCCATCTTACTCATAGGAAAGTGCTTGTGAATTGGGAATTGTTGATGGTTGTATATGGTTGATTGCTCAAGGAAAATCTCCGTGGTTGTGTCATTGCAATTGTATGGTCATTCCCATTGAAATATATCCTTGAACGTCAGTTGTCTCTGGGGGTGAAATTCATATGGATTGCGTGGCGAAAGCGCATATTTAATACAGCTTTCTGGCGAAGTTCCTCTCACGGTCCGGGGGTCACCGAGACCAGGTATTCACCGAGGGGACCACGTAACAGTATATGTATGTATGTATATATATATATATATATATATATATATATATATATATATATATATATATATATATATATGTATTACAAGATCTTTCTAACCACTGACAACTGACTGACTGATATTAATGTTCTGTAACTTCCGGGTGCCGTAGAAAGCTGAAATTTGGTGCGTCAGCGGATATTGCAGCTGGTACACTGGGAAAAATCACAAAACCGTCGGGAAGTGTCCGTAAATGAAAATTTACATAAAAACCGTAAACGCATATGTAAAACTAAAACAATACGACTGTGTTGCCAATATGCCTCTGCATAGTCCCACAACAGGTAGATGCCATCCCTCTGCATATGTATGGGTAAGGGATCATGTCTGTGAAGTTTTGTGTTGATTGAATAAGGTTCGTTTTTCTATCCAAGATGACTGCCAAACCACGTGACATATTACATCATTTTCAAACTTATATGCAACAGTGCTGTTAGATGATATTTGTAAAATTTGGCACCGATAGGGTCAGCGGTTTCAGAGATATAATTATTTAATATTTTCCTTCAATCCAATATGACTGCCAAACCATGTGACCTTTGATGTCATAAATTTAGTATTTCAATACAAATGGGTCATAGATCATGTGCATGCAATTTCAGATTTTTAGATTAAGGAATTCGTTTAAAACATTTTTGGCTGGTATACCACTTTGCCTATGATGTCATCATCATCATGCTTTTGTTCCCCATTGGGAGTACTTGACAATGTGCCAACTTGGCACATTGACAATGTGCCAAGTCTTCACTCTTGAGAAAGGTCAGAGGATGCATGTTTGTTTTGTGTTGATGGTTGAAATGTTCAGTCATTGTTCTATTAAAAGTTGGAGAACTCAAGATTAATTCAACATTGGCACCCAAAAAAACTACAAATTCCTGCTCTAACATACAGGGGACGCAGCATCCAGTGGCACAACCGTGCCCCGGCAAATGATATGACTCACAGCTATGTGCTGCATACAAAATAAGAACATCAACATGATCATATACAATCAAACTACCACATTATGTCCTGTATCACCATTTGAGATTCAACAGACCAAATCACACCACTGTGGGATGTCTTGAATCACCATATAAGGAACAGTCAATAGATGTACATTCCACCATTGAAGTTACCCTTACCCTGAAGGTGGAATGGTTCAATATTAATCTGATATCTATAAACTAAGGGCACTTCTGTTTGTGACAGTGACACCAACAGTTGAACAGTCCTGCTTACTCCCTTATTGTCCCTACAATTTTGATGACTTAAATAGACCACTTTAAATGCAAATCTGCTGCATCTATTCGTGTTTCCGTGCAGAAACCCAAAATTTAAGGAGGAAATCAAGTGCGGCTAATTAAGTAGTCATAGCATACCAATAAAATATTCATTATTGGTGATACTCAATAAACACCCTTCCCACCTCAGCTTCTAACCTTAAAACCATAACAAATCAGAAACATACACCTTCCCATTCTGCAACGCTACACCTGTATCCCTGCAGGTCCTGCCAAGACCTCTGTTCTCAAACTCGACCACGTTAGTTTTTGGCCTGTCCCCTCACAATTGTGTACCAGGCTGTTCTTAAAGTACAAAATGGAGACACACAAACAGGGGAAAACACACACACACACACACACACACACACACACACACACACACACACACACACACACACACACACACACACACACACACACACACACACACACACACAGGGGAGAGTGGGTCATACACACACACGGGGGAGAGTGGGTCACACACACGGGGGAGAGTGGGTAATACACACACACGGGGGAGAGTGGGTAATACACACACACGGGGGAGAGTGGGTCACACACACGGGGGAGAGTGGGTCACACACACGGGGGAGAGTGGGTCACACACACGGGGGAGAGTGGGTCACACATACGGGGAAGAGTGGCCTTCAGCTCGTTGGTGTTGTCCAATGTTTTCTTGTATCTCTGTCCATTTTGGATTACACGTGAAGGTGATGAAGAGATCTGGTTTTCCGAATTTTCGAAAAATGGCCAGAGCATCTTGGTAGTTCTGCTGCATAGCTCTTGGGTTCCCTGCAAAACTCGACGGCAAAATGGCGATACGACCGACAGGATGTTGGTTATCAGCAGCAACGTTCTGGGCGTGGTCCAGTATTCCTCTGTATTCCATGGCTCTAAGGGTTTCCTGATTTTATTTGAAGTATTGCAGTCGATTTGCTTCTGCCTTGCAATATCCATCGACAACATACGGCTGAAATAATTTCCCAGAAGAATGAATAGTGCCAAATTCATTTCGAACAACCAGTCGGTAGGCATATAATTTGCAATGAATTACTTTGTTTCGAACCATAGTTTGATTGTTTGCTTGTTTCCGGGGCCACAAGAGAAATTAAACTAGATTTTTGCATCTATTGCTAAAAGTTGAAGCGTGTGTGTGTGTGTGTGTGTGTGTGTGTGTGTGTGTGTGTGTGTGTGTGTGTGTGTGTGTGTGTGTTATATATCCATGGCTGACACTAGAATGTACTAATAACAGGAGATGGTATTAACCCGACACCTCTAATCGACGGATATTTATTGTATTCCTCTATTTCCTTGAGTCCAATTGTTGTATTCAGAAACAGACCAATGATGGTTTACCATCCAGAAATTGCCACTCTTTCATTTAAATGCTGAAAATTATGTTCAAATGACGATTTGAATCACAAATTTCACACTATTAACGGCAGGTTAAAAGTGCCAGTCGAGTACAACCGAGGCAGGGTAAACACATACACAGTGCACGCGTAAAAGGCCTCGTTTAGCATTCATACGCCATTTTGAAAGTCACGTATTGATGAAGACAACAACAACAACATGCATTTTAAGGCCATTTTCCCTGCTAGAGCGGGGGTTAGCCTTGCGGTCCCCATGACAATCTTCTCCATTTTGCCCTATTTTCTGCATCTCTCCTTGTTAACCCCCTTGCCCGCATTTCTTCTTCCACCATCTTTAGCCAAGTCTTTCTCGGTCTTCCCCGTCCTCTACTTCCTTCTACATTCAATTCCATCACTCTTCTCAACCAGTCACTTTCATCCTTCCTCAAAACATTACCAAACCATCTCAACCTTTTCCTCTTCGCAGCATCAATCACAGGCTCTATTCCCATCATTTTTCGCAATTCATCATTTGTCTTCCTCTCTCTCAATGATACTCCACACATCCACCGAACCATTCGCATTTCCACCCTTTCTAGCCTCCGTTGCTGCTCTACGTTCATTACCCATGTCTCGCTCCCATAAATCGTAACACATCTCACACATGCAGCATACACCATTCCCTTCAGCTTCAACGACACGCCCCTCCTCATCAGCACGCCACTCAGTTCCCGAAACTTCTTCCATGCACATCTCACTCCAGCAACCGTTGCCGAGTCTGATCCATCTTCTCCATTCAGCATGTCTCCGAGGTAGCAAAATGTTTTCACACCTTCCACCTTCACGCCGTCTCCAAGATCCAACTCAACATTTCCTCCATCTGCAGCTCCCTCTGTGCACACCATACATTTGAATGTAGCTGCCACACTGGTGAATGACCCTCTCAGACCACTACATTTTTGATGAACCCACTCAGCGCATATTGTACATTGAATGGAGTTCACTCTGACACCCTTCCTGCACACAGCACATGGCCACTTCCCAGTTCTTTCCACCTCACCACATGCTTTACCACTTGCCATCACCTTCGTCTTTCCGATATTCACCTTCAGACCTTTTGTCTCCATACATTCCTTCCACTTATTCATCTTTTCCTTCAGTCCATCTGTACTTTCCGCAATCAATACCAGATCATCTGCATACAACTCCCATGGTAAACCCTCCTTTACGTTCTGAGCCAGCACCTCCATCACAGCTACAAATAGTAGTGGACTTAGTACCGACCACTGATGCACTCCCACCTTCACCTCAAACTCACCACTGTTCCCGTCCGTTGTCCTTACAGCTGTGCGCGCTCTTTTGTACATTGCCATCACTACTCTGATCAACCATTCCTCCACTCCTAACTTCCTCAATGCCCATGTCAATACTTCGCGTGGAACCCTATCGAATGCTTTCTCCAGATCAACAAACCCAAGAAACAACTTCTTCCTCTTCTCCATGTACTTCTCCTGCAACTGCCTCACAATAAAGAGCATGTCTGTCGTTCCTGCATATTGATGAAGCAATCACAGATAACATTACCAAATGGCAATGCACCTGAATGCAAAAACTCTTCTTCATATTTAATACGCAGCACAAGTCTGTGGGGTAGAGTCACTGGCTGAGGGTGTGGCTGTGCTGTGTCGCTGATGCAATGTCCTCTATAGGTTATTAGTAATTTGTTCATGGTGCTGGTGACAGCTCACCTACTCTTCATGAAGGACACCATGGGATCCTTAACGTCCACCAACTAATGCCGGCAGACAGGACACCCAATTTAATGTCTTCGCGGGACGGCACCCACATTGATTTATCACCCTGCCTGTGAAACACAGGGATAACGGTTTATAGCCCGGTTGATACCCAGACGAGACATGTTAGTGGCGAGTGTGCGTACATTGAGGCCATCCTGCCAGCCTTAATGTAATTACTAATCGGGTATGAATGGGGTTAAAACACACTGTCTGGAGAAAAGTCTTGAGCAGAGGTGCTCAGTCTGTAGAACCATTCCATAAAGCAGCAGAGAAGTCAAGAGATATGTTCCCCATCACCCAGCTCCCTGTTGATGACGTTTCCCTTCAGTGCCCTATCTGTGGTTGCCAATACAGAGCTGGCATCGGTTTAATGAGCCACATCCCACATGCGACGATTGTGAAACCTCAACAGAACCTGAAGCATGTACCAACGTCCTTTGAGACGAATGAATGGCGAGATGATGAATGGGGAAAACGAGGTGGGGAATTTGTACAGTAGACTTCTGAGATGAAACACTATCATTCTATAAGTCATCGGACACCTCTTTCAAATTGTAAGGATGGCCCCACGTACATCTCATTTGCATAATCATTAATATAATTAACACAGTACAAATAATTATTACGGGAAGAGTCTCATTGCTCAGTT
>NC_136270.1:8760060-8805060 GCF_964187855.1 Myxine glutinosa | reverse complement strand
AAACAAAAGGTAAATTACGACTGGGATTACGGACAGTAAAATTGCAGTTCAGTACTTCGTGTAACCCCCCACGAGCATTCAGGAGAGCACGTACACATTGAGGCATGCTGTTCACGAGATTTGCCAAGGTTTGGACAGGAATCGCTTGCCATGCAGTGACAATAACCTGCTGCAATTCACGCACAGAGGTCGGCTGCTGGTCCAAGTGGTCGATTTGACGCGTTAATTCTGCCCGCAAGTTCTCTTTTGGATTCATATCCGGGGACCATGGCAGGCCACTCCATATGCTCTACACCACGGTCAGCAAGAAAGTGTTGGATCATGCGAGCACGATGAGGCCATGCATTGTCATCTTGGAAGACAAAGCTTCCTCAAAAGGCTGCACGAGCAAATGGAAGCAATGTTTCTTCCAGAATGGCCCTGTACTTGAACTGATTCAGGTTTCCATTCAGAACAACCAGGTCAGTTTTGCCCCCTGCATGAAAAGCATCCCAAACGGTCACCCCACCACATCCCGCTTGGACTCTTGGCACTATACAATCTTTGTTGTAGGCTTCATGCACTTGTCTGCGCACTCGGACGCGGCCATCTTTACGATAGACCAGAAATCTAGACTCGTCACTGAAGATCACGTGATTCCAGTGTCCTGGCTGCCATTGACGGTGCTCTCTGGGCCACTGCAATCGGCGCTGGCGGTGTTGTCTGGTCAGGCGTGGCTTTCTCATGGGACGCCTGGCACGATAGCCTGCTTGAACCAGTCGTTGGTTGACTAGCCTTCTGGATACAGGCACATTTGTCAGTTGCTGCCACTCAGCCCGAAGCCGATTAGCTGACTTGGTACGGCCATTGCGGACTAACCGGTGCAGCTGGCGATCATCCCTCCTTGTGGTTCTGCGGGGACGTCCTGGCCTCGGCATTGGAGTAGGGACACCCCTCTGAGCATTTCGTTTCAGGATCTTTGACACCTGACCTTGAGTGATGCCATACTGCCAAGCAATAGCACGCTCTTTCATGCCGTAATTTCGTAAAGCCACCACTCCATAACAAACAGCATTGTTGAGTTGACGGACCATCTCCAGAGGAAGCGGCAATAACTTTTGGAGACGTGCAGCAGTTGTTTTCCAGTAATACAGAACGCAACAACCCTTGTATACCCGACTGTGAAGCCAATCGTCAAATGCACCTGTCCGTACATTTTGCCATGCCACCTGTGATATAATCCTGTTGTTGACTTCTTGCTGCGACAGACAATCAGTGACATGGTTCTTTTCACAAATAAATCACCAAAGTGTAAAAGAAAGTCATCAGATTGATATACTGAGTTAAGAAAGTAAACCCAAGTCAAGAAAAAATATATATTCCATATTAAATGCCAAGTCTGTGTGTATATATATATATATATATATATATATATATATATATGTATATATATATATATTGTTGAGGATTTGGGAATTGTGTGTGTAATTTGATGTAAAACTTGTGGTAAATATCACCCTCTGTAGTATCAAGGTCAAAGGTCGCCCTTAGTTAATCCATCGCACACACGTAGCAAATCATAGATTTCCCCTCAGTAGTTATGTCCTTAATATATGTCAGTATAAGGTTCTGTGGTCCACTAATTCATTGCGTTGCATCAATTAAATAAGATAGGTCCCTCCGACGCCCCCATGGCATCTTCAAAGTGCCAGTAACTTTGGATGGGGTTTGTGGCATCACTATTGCCAACTGCATTGGGCGGTTGGCTGCATTTGCCTCCATTGAGCACGCGGTCGGGGCGGAGAAGAAAGGCGTGTCTCCACCTCGTCATCGAAGGGTGGAGCCAGGAGAGCCCGAGCGACCAACCAAGGCTCGGGGGTTTGGCTTGAGAGGGCGGAAAGAGAACGATCGGGGAGGTTCGCGAAGGTTCGGGGTTGTGATCAATATAACCCGTGGCGGGGCGCCCCCACCGCAGATGAGATACGAGAGATGAGATACGAGAGATGAGCCCTGGGAGAGCACGCGACGCACGAATGAAGTCCTTGGAGAGCACGTGACGCACCAGCACGCAGCAGCTTTAACCACAGCAGCTTTTGGCTTCGACGGCAGTTACACCAGCCGCGAAGGAACGCGCCGTGCGAGACCGATCAAGACCAGGGCGGCGGCTGCTCCCTCCCGGCCCGACCGTGCTCCGGTCCGAGCTGAACCTTCCTCTCCCTCCAGCCATCCACCTCCTGCCATTCCTGTCATCATCCCCCGTGTAAGTGTGATTGTCGTCTGTCTTTCATGTTGTCCCTGGGTATAAGTTAAGCCTGTTTAAATAAGCTAGTGTGCACTGTGTCTTCTTCTTCTTCCATTTATTTTCTTATCCTTCTTCCTCCTTGGTTACTTTTGAGTGTATAAATAGTGGTAATAAATCATATTTGTTCTTCCTACGTTCTTCTTCTTCACATTCGGTCGCTTTAGTGATTTCCCCCATTGAATACCTGTGGCACGATTTGGCCAACGTTAAGGATCGGGTCAGTCCTTGTTAATAGTTCGTGCCGCAGTTGCTAAACCGCTCGGCAATTACCATCTGTCCACGGTCGCGAACGGGGTTGCGCTCCTGCCTCTCCGGAGGGAGCTGTGCAGCGTCAGGACTCACGTCGGTCAGTCACGAACAAGGGGACTAATCCCCCCCTTCTTAAGGGGAAGAAGGCCGACGTAGAGATCCGCAACATTTGGTGTCGGGAGCGAGATTCGGACCTGAAGCGCGCTTCGCGCGCTCAAATTACGCGTGGCCCACAATTTTATTTTAACATCCTAAATTTAAAATCGTGCCGTGGATGGTCCAGGCGATCGGATGCCGGTGGGGGTAGAGTTAGAAGAGGGGTTAGAATCAACCCAGGACCCCAGGGAGGAGGTGGGAGTAATGATGGAGGAGGAGAACAATGAGGATGTGGTTGCAGAGGTTTCAGACGCACAAAATGGCGCCCTCGCGCACGAGGTTGCAGCGGCACCAAAGTTCGCCGCGCCCGTGACCGTAGCAGCGCCGCCGGTAAATTTGAACCTCTTCATGGTGCAAATGGAGGCCCTCATGCTAAAGATGGGTGAGCAATTAGAAAATAAAATAGACACCCAGAGGGACGAAGCGAGGGGTACCAGTGAACGGTTAGACAAAAAAATTGAGGGTTTAGACAGTAAATTTGAGGGTATAGACAATAAATTTGAAGGGTTAGACAACGGGATGAAAGGGGTGAAGAATGGGTTCACGGGGTTAGAAAACACCATGGAAGGCAAATTGAGGGAAATAGGGGAGCAATCGGCCCGGGAAATTAAACAAATGGGAGAGCAGATAGAGGAGGTGAAAATCGGGTTAGAAACTAAATTAGATGCCCAGAGAAATGATTTGGAGCAGATGAGGGTAGCATCTACCAAAGAGATGGGAGAAATGGGGGAGGAGATCAGACGAAGTGTGGGCGAGGAGTTCGCGGGGGTACGCGTGGAGGTAAAGCGAGGTGAGGAGCGTATGGAGAAAGAGGTGAGGAATAATATGGCTAGGTTACAGGGGGGCATAGAGGACCTGACACAGGGAGTAGAACAGCTGACGGTGGGACAAAAGGAATTAGTGGAGCAAGTGGAAAAGAACACTGCGGTAATCGGGGGGTTAAAGGCGACGCAGAAAGAGATAAAGAACGAACTCATAGCGACAAAGAGGGAATGTCGGATGGTACATGAGGGGTTGACAAAGAGGTTGGACGAGGTAACGGAGGCAATGAAGACAAAAGAACGGGAGGTGAGGACGCACATAGAGACGACTAAGGTGGCCTTAGAGGAAGAAATTGAGGGGGCGCACCGGGAGATTAAAGAGGTGAAGAAAGAATTAGAGGATGTGGGAGAGGGGGTGAGTGAAATTAAGAAGCGACGGAGGGAAACTAAGAGAGAGATAAAGGAGGAAGTGATGGAATATGTACAAGGTCTGTGCTCAAATCATGATGATGTGCTCACTAACCAAATAAAGAGTTTGCAGGTGGCGGAAGAGGAGCGACGACATCCTCGGAAATGTATATGGTGTGAGGGGAGATTCAGTCGGCTTGGGTGTTGGTGTAGACCCGGGTGTTCATGAGAGGCCGCTGGTGAAGTGTGCGACAGGTACAGAGTGTGAAGGAGGAGGTGTGCGAGGATGTCCGACTATGGGGTGTGTGAGGAAAAAGTGCGCGCCAAGGAGTGAGTGTACTGTCGAGAGTGAGTTGGTCGTGGCGCGTGTGCGGGGGGGGGGGGGGGGGGCACATGGAAGCGCATAATGGGGAGTGTTACAGGGGATGTAACGGAAGAATGCACACCTGTGGTGAGTGTTATGGACGGTGTAACGGGAGAGTGTGCGCAAGAGGATGCGCGAAAAAGGTGTGTAACAGACGAGTGCATGATTACAGAGTGCGCTGTCAAGAGTAAGGGTGAATGCGCGACCGAGTGTGGTGGTGAGAGTAGTGAGAGTGACACGGAGCACGAGTTGGTTGTAGCAGGTGAGAGAGGATGTACACCTGGAATGGAAGGATGCACACCTGGAATGGTCGAGCGCGTGTGGGAATGCACACTTGAGTTGGTAGTGGAGCACGTGATTGGGTGTGAGGAGGAGAGCACACCCGTGGTTGTCACAGAGAATGTGACCGAGGAGTGGGCGCGAAGAGGTGTGTTGGTGAGGTGTGCGAACGACGAGTGTGTGCTAAGTTGTGCGGTGGTCGGGTGTGTGACAAAGTCTGTGAGCGGAACAAGAACAAGTGCAATAACGAAGTACGCGGGGTGTACGGGCGGCGTTGGAGCGCCGAGCTCGGTGAGTGTGGAAGGGGTCGCGTATGCGTGTGAACCTGCAGGTGAAGCATCGACGTTAACAGGGTTAGCAATTAGATCGACGGTTAGCCGAAGCAAGCCCGCGGTTCGTGCCGGGCCTTGTGTGCAGCGGGAACCAGCGGGGATCGTAACCACGGCGGTTTCGAAAGAACCGCCGTGCGCGAATCGCGCAGGGCCGCGGTCTGAACGGTCGCGTCCGTGCTCTGCTCAGCGGAGCGGGCGGGCCGGTTCAAGGGAAGGTAAGAAGGGTCGGCACGGCGACCCCTTGTGGTCGCGGCGTTCCGGCCGGCCGAGATTGGGGCATCGGACGGCTCCGTGCCGAGATGGTGCATGGAATCTCGGCCCACGTAAGCCCCTTCCCTGCACCGAATGCCGGACGGATCCAACCGCTGGCAACGAACCACCCGCATTCATTGCTCGACTTGGCGAAGCCAAGTTCTGAGCATGTAACGATGCACCGAGGCTCAAGTTTAATGGACATGTGGTAGGGATAGGGAATTTGTGGATGGCAAAATTTATGGTGGAAGATGCCCGATGTGGTGGGATGGCAAATCCACCATCTCTCACAACGGGGGCAAATGAGCTATAGTTTTATGGGGTTTATGGCAGTGTAAGCTCGCCGAGGGAGGGTTTGGATAAAGTGTGTAGGGACCTAGAGATTGACCATAGGTAACTGGAGATTTAAGTAGTGACATTGGACAGGTGTCAGGTAGTGGGGACATAGAGAGGGTAGTTGAATGATAACAACGAGGGAGCGCAATAGTTCAAAGGGGTGACTGGGAAGCGCGAGTTTTAGCAGGGCACCAGGTAGGTCAGATGATGCCATGTGCGTGTGTAAAAGTGTATTCAGAAGTGTATTGTGAAAAGGTGATTGTGAGTTGTATTGAGCGTGGAAGTGTATGAAGCAGCGTATGAGGAATAATTGGTTGTGCATTGTATTGAGTGTTGTGTTGATCAAATGGTCCTGGGAGGAAGGAGGGTGCAGGAAGCACCAGGTGTACGAGTGATGGCACAGGTGTGTGAATACAGGTATGGAGAATGGTAGTATGGAATATATGAAGTATGGAATGGATGGTCTGGAGTGAGTATGGTGGAAACTGTGGAGTGGAGTGGATGGTGCGAAGGTGTGTATGGGGAGGATGGACCCCATCACGAATACCCGGGGAGGGTAGTTTAAGAGTTAGGTAGAGGGAGTAGGTAAATTATGGTTGGATATTGGTATCTGTGGTGCGTGTGGAAGAATGGTGTTTGGATGGGTGCATTAGTGACGTGGAAATGGCTGGGCGTGTGGCCTGTTAGTGTGTGTAGTTGAATGGACACTCCGCCACTGTTAGGATGTCGGCCAGGTGAGGCCGCAGGTGGGCTCTGGGAGCCGGTAGAGTTGTGAATGGGGCCCGAGGATCCGGAGGACGGACCCGGGTAGCCCAGTGCCAGAGGGCACCGAGAGGGGAGAGCGCCAGAGGGCCTTCCCCAGGTAGATTGGTTAGGTTAAGGAGCAGGTAAGCTCGGAGGCAACTGCAGTGGTGGAGGTGTGCAGATGGGTAGCCCTGCTGGGAGACCCACACGACCCAGTCCGGAAATTGTGCAAAGGCACAGGGAGTTGAATCGGGGGAGTGAGACCCCAAATTGATGAAGCACCACAGTTTGGTCAATGGGAATTTGGTTCTTAAAACCGCATAGAGTAAGATGGCCAATGGTTTGGCAGGGAAAGACCCCGGGTAGTGTAAAGTGTATTTAAGTCATTTAGAAGGTAGATAGGATGAAAATCTCCTTGCACCATCTGCATCCACTCACGTGAGGCGATGACGTAACTCCACACCATGCCATGTTTTGTTATTTTTCTGTGCAAATGTTTGGAATGTGAGATGCATCATGACGTGGGTGTGACATTGTGCTTTGTTGTTCCATCTCTCCCTCCTTATGAGGATTGATGATGAATTGGTGATGGCAAATTTTGGTCAGAGGGATTGTGGTGACGAATTTGGTAGAGGGAGATATGGGGAAGACGTGACGGTAGCGACGAATTTGTAAATGTGTAAATTGTTGTAAATATGGGGTAAGGGCAAGGGTAGGGTAGGTAACAGGGGGGGGTGACGGACGGTAGGGACGAGCTTTTCTCCGCTCGGTCTCCAGACGCACCTCACCTTGCATTGCCTTTATTGATGTGTACTCTTGTGACCTTACCCCTCGCTCACCTGTCTTCTGTTCCCCTGTCTCCCACCCTTTGGACTGTGCTCTCTGGGCACCGAGGGGAGCGTGCGGGAGTCCGCCATTGTGTGCCAGAACTACCGCAACCGGCATGCATTGCATTGATGCACCACTTATGGACCGCCGTTCTGCGGCCAAGCACCACTTTATGGACCCCACGTTTTGGGGCCTGGCACCTCTGCTGGAACCGGCCACGATGGCCCAGGATCTTGCTTGCGGACCTCGGAAAGGTGGCACCTACGCCAAACAGGTGGACCACCCTTAGTTGGCCCCTGCGGCCCTAAATAAAAATGGACACGCTTTGTGCATTTCCTTTTTTTATGTCCAAATAGGCCGCCAGCAAGAAGAAAAGAATTGAAAGACGACATCAAGAAGAACAACGGCCAGCAGAGGGAGCCGAAGAAGAAGACCACCGCCAGTTGTTTTTTTAGTGTATGATGATTATGAACTGGTGACGGTTGCACCGAATGGTGCTTTTGGTGGGTTTTGGTGCTCTTTATGGTACTGGTGCATCGATGCAATGCGTGCTGTCTCCTCCCTCCCAACAGGAATTTATTTTTGTTTCCTCAAAAGAACAATCACAGGTCCTGGGTTGAGTTTTGTCAATAGTCAAAATAATGTCAATGTAAATAATGCTCCCCCACCGTCAATGTTTAGTTTGAGAATTAATTCCGCAATTCGGTTAGCTGTGGGTGTGAAACTGTTAGGCAGGGTGCAACGCAATTAGCGGGACATATTTATTCGTGTTTTAAGATTGTCGCACTCAGGGTCAGGTTAATTTTAGAGCGTTACTACACCTGCGTGTCACACTAAAGTTAAAATTTTCGGGCCGGGCCGTCCCGTAAAGGAGGGTGCAGTGTTGAGGATTTGGGAATTGTGTGTGTAATTTGATGTAAAACTTGTTGTAAATATCACCCTCTGTAGTATCAAGGTCAAAGGTCGCCCTTAGTTAATCCATCGCACACACGTAGCAAATCATAGATTTCCCCTCGGTAGTTATGTCCTTAATATATGTCAGTATAAGGTTCTGTGGTCCACTAATTCATTGCGTTGCATCAATTAAATAAGATAGGTCCCTCCGATGCCCCCATGGCATCTTCAAAGTGCCAGTAACTTTGGATGGGGTTTATGGCATCACTATTGCCAACTGCATTGGGCGGTTGGCTGCATTTGCCTCCATTGAGCACGCGGTCGGGCGGAGAAGAAAGGCGTGTCTCCACCTCGTCATCGAAGGGTGGAGCCAGGAGAGCCCGAGCGACCAACCAAGGCTCGGGGGTTTGGCTTGAGAGGGCGGAAAGAGAACGATCGGGGAGGTTCGCGAAGGTTCGGGGGTGTGGTCAATATAACCCGCGTCGGAGCGCCCCCACCGCAGATGAGATACGAGAGATGAGCCCTGGGAGACCACGCGACGCACGAATGAAGTCCTTGGAGAGCACGCGACGCACCAGCACGCAGCAGCTTTAACCACAGCAGCTTTTGGCTTCGACGGCAGTTACACCAGCCGCGAAGGAACGCGCCGTGCGAGACCGATCAAGACTGGGGCGGCGGTTGCTCCCTCCCGGCCCGACCGTGCTCCGGTCCGAGCTGAACCTTCATCTCCCTTCAGCCATCCACCTCCTGCCATTCCTGTCATCATCCCCCGTGTAAGTGTGATTGTCGTCTGTCTTTCATGTTGTCCCTGGGTATAAGTTAAGCCTGTTTAAATAAGCCAGTGTGCACTGTCTTCTTCTTCTTCCATTTATTTTCTTATCCTTCTTCCTCCTTGGTTACTTTTGAGTGTATAAATAGTGGTAATAAATCATATTTGTTCTTCCTACGTTCTTCTTCTTCACATTCGGTCGCTTTAGTGATTTCCCCCATTGAATACCTGTGGCACGATTTGGCCAACGTTAAGGATCGGGTCAGTCCTTGTTAATAATTCGTGCCGCGGTTGCTAAACCGCTCGGCAATTACCATCTGTCCACGGTCGCGAACGGGGTTGCGCTCCTGCCTCTCCGGAGGGAGCTGTGCAGCGTCAGGACTCGCGTCGGTCAGTCACGAACAAGGGGACTAATCCCCCCCTTCTTAAGGGGAAGAAGGCCGACGTAGAGATCCGCAACAATATATATATATAAACATATATATATATATATATATTTTTTTTTTTCTTAAGAAACAGGAAGTAAATTCCTGAGTGGGGCTAGTGTGAAAAAATTCTAACTCAACCGGGGACTCGAACCAAGGAACCTCATCACTTATGCGGTGACAGCCCACTGAGCTATTGAGTCTCCGGGATATCCTCAGATTTCTCACACTAACACTGCGAGCTTTATAATGGCCGATGTCTTACGTACCTGCTAGGCAGACCCCGGATGTGAGTGTATATTTGTGTATGTAAGTGTGTGAAAGTGCATTGAAGATGAACTCATCTAACAATTTAAGAAACAGGAAGTAAATTCCTGTGTGGGGATAGTGTGAAAAAATGAAAGCTCAGGTGAAAAAAAAAAAAAAATGAAAGCTAGGGTGGAGAAAGCTCAGGCTATTGTGCTCAGACGGTTTCCACTTACTTTTTCCACATGCGAAATTTGCATTTATGTTTATTTAAATTATACAATGGACTAGAAAATGTAAATGTTTCATGATATTTGTTGTATTATATCACCTTTATCTTTCAATATTGTTGAAATGAAGATCAAATAGCTGTATTTTGAAATATGTTGAAAAAGCCAAAACTTTGGATGGGGTGTACTTACTTTTTCACGTGACTGTATATATCTATCTATAATTCCAGTAATCTCTGTACGTTTGTACGTTTGTCTGTGACCGCTGTTTCTCGACAACCACGGGTCCGATATACTTTTAACTTGCCAGGTATATTGCTGGGGACCCGAGGATGTGCCTTTTCAAGGTTTCATATTAATCGGACAATTACTTACCGAGCTATGTCCAAAAAACGATTCAACCAATCAGAGAGCAGCGAACTATCGCGTGTGCCGAACGTGGCGGACACACTCTGCCTCGGATGGCACATTTGAGAGCGTATTCATTTATTTCACGTTTGCAAACTATGTTGGCGTTAAACTATGTTTTAAAACTAATAAAAACGAATTTGCGATTCATTCGCTTTCCTGCGCGTTTGTGCACGCGATGGCGATTTCTTTACCAAACTCCGGAAGCCGTTCGCTTTGGACCAAACCATTGCATGTAAATAGAGGGGGGGGATTGTCACCGTACTCGCAAGCCGTTCGCTTTGGACCAAACCATTTCATGTAAATAGAGGGGGGGGATATAATTTTAGATATAGATATAGTACGGGCAATGCCCTAGTATGTATATATCCACTCAACCTGGGACAAACATCCTACTTCCAATCATCTCAAAGTAGCAAGTACTAATTAAGGCACAAGGTAAGGCCAATTTGGTGACTTATCCACATTCCAGCTCGATTGCACACTGTATGTAGCAAGCAATACTTATACACCTCATCGCAAGCAATGCCCTACACATACATATATATCTCGATGGAATCAGGCAAATCAGATATTTCCACATTTCCACCGGTTTCTACGTCTTATGTCCGAGTCGCTCTTGACATTTGTGTAAATCAATGGTAATATGAGCCAAGTTGCGACATTGCCTTTGCACATTAACATTCATGTTAAATTATATTTGTGAAACTTCGGTTCAGCTACGTGAAACATGAGTGTTAGAAATGGATACCTATTGACTCTGTCAAGTGGTTTTAGGTGTTGATGCCTCCTCTGCTTGACAATCACAAGATATGATTAGAACTAGCACATTTGGCGCAGCGTTGGCATGGGTGATGATGTGATCAGCATGGTGACAAAACACCTTCTATTACGCAACTTGCCTATCGTTGCTGCACTTAACTTACCCTTTCTTAAGTGATTTATATCGCCAGTGCCGCTATGAGCAGAAAGATCCCTCAATTTTGCACAGCATCTCAATTAATCAAAGTAAATGTATGAATATGAAAATATAATACACCAAAAATTTTAAATTTACTTTGCTCATGTGAGTGATCCAGTTTGAGAGATCTGAAGAATTCCTTCAACTTAATAACGGCCTCAATCACCATTTGGACCATCTGTTGTGAACCATATATTATCAAGGTTTTGACCATTTAGCTGCAGAACTTCTCCAAATAGTAGGTCAATAACATTAGTAGTGTCCAAAAACCCCTAACCCTAACCCTAACCCTCCCCCACCCCCTCAACCAGTTATTTCCTCAGCCATGATCTTTCTTCAAGAGAGATTACTGATATATTAATTTCATTTTGACTGCTCCAGAGTAAAAATAAAATGACTTGAAACCAAATTATTCCAAAGAATGAGGCCTCGGTTAATATGGTGAATGAGAGGGAGGAAGGGGGCGAAGACTACGAGGGAGTCATACTCTCCCCCTCAATATTTCTTATTAATGTAACTAACCTGTTAAATCCCTGGAACTTTGTGTTTGCACACTTTCTAGCTTCTGTGGTTAGACTGAAATATATCCTATTTATCATATTTTCAGTTTATATATACATTTATATATACATATATATATTTAAATCAAACTGAAGCACTCGTCACGTTTGCATAATAACCATGTTTTAAAGTGAACATTGTACAGCAGAATGGGAGATGATATGTGGAAGCTGATGTAATTCGTTTTCTAAAAGAGTAACTATAAATTAGTGGATAACTAGAACTGCACTCTGCAGAGCACGTACCTCCTCCAGGCTAAACAGTTCACGTTTTGTATCCCATTGATAGGCTGGATCTGGATCCAGAGACCTGAACAAAAATCGAATCAGATTGTTCCACCAAGTACCATTCTCGTTACCTCCGCCACCAAAGGTGGATGGAGGTGATGTTTTCACCCCTGTCTGTCTGTTTGTTTGTGAACAAAATATCTCAAAAAGTTGTGGACGGATTCGGACGAAATTTGGCAGAGATGTAGCGTATGTCACAAGGGCGAAATGATTAGATTTTGGTGAAGATCCGGATTCGGATCCGGCTAATAGAATTTTTAAAGTGATTCTTCACCATTGGGAGATAAGGCCAAAAACGACACATAGCAGGATATCTCAAACAGTTGTGGACTGATTTGGACAATACTTGGTGGACCGGTTGGGTGTGTGACAAGGAAGAATCGATTCGATTTTGGTGAAGATCTGAATATGGATTCGGATATGAGAATTATTAAATTTCTTAAGTGATTCTTCACCATTCGGAGATGGGGCCAAAAACGATACATAGCAGGATATCTGAAAATGTTACAGATGGATTTGGACGAAACTTGTTGGACAGGTTGTATGTGTGACAAGGAAGAATCGATTCAATTTTGGGGAAGATCTGGATCCGGATCCAGGTAGTAGAATTTATTAAGTGATTCTTCACCATTGAGTGATATGGCCAACCAGATGGAGGTGTGCTCTCTACTGAGTGCTGTTCTAGGTTTGTTCTGTTGCATCCTTATACATTCCGTTGTAGCTCCTCCACAAGCCTTGACATTAAACTAATAATTATAATAAAATGACCAATAACTTGTAACCCACAAAATGTTATGAGAAATGGTAGCACCTCATGCCATGATGCAAAGAAGGGAACCAAATTATATCCACTCAACCTGGGACAAACATCCTACTTCCAATCATCTCAAAGTAGCAAGTACGAATTAAGGCACAAGGTAAGGCCCATTTGGTGACTTATCCACATTCCAGCTCGATTGCACACTGTATGTAGCAAGCAATACTTATACACCTCATCGCAAGCAATGCCCTATATTACCATTCCGCTGGTGCTCATTTTGCCGACTTCGGAAGGATGACAGGCTGAGTCAACCCACCTGGTGTTAATTTATCGGGGTGATAGGGGCTCAAACTCATGACCCGAAGATCTCAAGCCAGAAACTTTGACCGTTACACACTTACAAACCAGGCTTTCTCGTAGGCTACAAAGCATTTATAGTAAACATATGAGAATATTAGTCTCCAATGTGAACTGCTGTTCCTGTGGTCAACCTTGCACTTTGAGACACAGCAGAACCTAATATTCTGGTTATCACCAACTTTATCCGTCAAGAGGCCAAATAACAAAGTCCGTTTCTGCTCCCACTCCATACAGGTTGACACTCTATTTATCTTTTAACATCTTTCATCCAGCCATGTAATCCTTCATGCACAATCTCACTTTTTGTCAGTCTTTTTGGGTCCAAAGTTTCTGCTCATCTCAACTTTTTATCCTCCTTTTCCTCCTCTCTGTATCCCTCAAACCGTTTTTCTCTCGTCTTTCAATTTCTTCCAATCCTTCAAAGACAATGATTAATCAGCAACTGATGTTGTCACTCCTGCTTGCCCATAATATTTTCTATTCTTGCTAAATCTAGCTAGCTCAGTTGTAAGCTGTGGCGATACCTGTCCCTTGACACGTCATTGCTGGTATGTTAATCTTCAATATCGTCATTTAACTCTTCCATGAGCCTCAAATTCTGTACAGTATTGAAAATAAAGAAAATTTATGTAAGAAATACCAAATTAAGCCTATGTGCCCATGGGGCAAAGTTGAGATCTTCAGCTGCAGAGGTGATGATATAATTGCCAATGGCCATCCATTGCTGCATTCCTTTACTCCAGCACCTGGCCTCACAAACAGTCCCAACATAAGAATTCACGCAGCCACCTTGCCAAACCCTCGGCTTCATGTAAAGGCCTCTCAGCTTCATACACAGCTCCTCTTCTTACATCTTTTCCGCCTTTCAAGCTTTATAGACAATGCTTCAACTCCTTGAGTTGTCTGTTATCTTTCCCCCAAGGAATTTTTTGGTTTTCAACATGCAATTCCACAACATTCTCCCACATACTGATTTTTCTCACTTTTCATGATGCGCCTTTTTGATTAGTTGTGCATTTGGAATATTGTAATCTTCCTCTGTTCTGCAACACTTTCACCAAATCCATCAGAAGAAACGAGAATAGGTGTGTGGAAAGGGAAAGGGTATGTCGAACACCCCCATGGGCATCCAGAATAAAGAAGTTTTGATTATTTTTTTTTGTACACAGTTTTAAATTGCTCTTGTTCCCAAGAAATTTCAGGGTTTAATTTCAATGCAATCCTACAGGCCGTTAGGGAAATGCAGCAGAAATGGAATTGCTCGCATGTGCACAACGGGAGTGACAGGTAGAGGCTCTGGGACACGAAGGCGAGAATAGAAGCAGATCCGATCATAATTGAGTGAACAGCGTGTACGGGTAGATAAAGGCGCAAATGGAGGGAAAAGATACACCGTTTCAGCATCTGCATTCAGCAGTGCACTACACATCAATGTCCATGACTGAGATATGAATGCACCACCGACTGGCAAAGCGTTGGCAAAAAAAAAAAACATAACAACTGTTGAGGTCTGACGTTTTGACTACACAGCAGCCTTTATCTGGAACTGTGTTTACAATTTAAAAATCAGGATTTCAAATAAAAGTCTGCAAAGCATTTGGTATAAAAGTATAATATTCTTCAAGAAATAATAATTATCCAAGTTGTGCATTATGCTCAAATAGCTTTTTGTTCCACTCTACTTAGTTCATTCATTCTTATTCCAATAGCTCCAATTGGCAGATCATTATTTTGAATCTATAATGCTTAACAACATCAACACTTCAGCAGAAGAGTTTATTTGCAAGTGAAGGTTACTGGATGTCAAGAAGGTGGACTCTACATTTGAATAGATAAGCGTTCTTAAAAAGTCTTCCAACAAGTAAAGATACATTCAAAGTACACCGCCCCCATGCCAAATAAATAAATAACGTCCCCCAGCGCGGCATTGCTGGGGCACCTTGCAGCACATAGAGATAGTATTGGGAGAGGTGTACAATAATTGATTAATTGCATAATTAAAATCAATAAACAATAAACGTAAAATAATTTCTAAATAAATTGGCTAATGGTATATCTAAACCACCAGCGTTTCATCCGAAGCTGTAACTTATTGAGGATTCATTAAATAAGTCATTAATCGAAAAAAACCGAATAATTAATCGATTAATGAACATCAATAAATAATTAATTGATTAATTGATTGATCAATAAATCAAAAATATATTTTAGAGCTACATCACTTGGTCACTGTCGTGTCCGAATATCAGCTCCTAAGCCTGGTGTTGGCTTAGCGGTTAGGGTGCCGGCTTGGGATCCTAGGATCCTGGGTTCGAATCCCGGACGATCACTGAATTAACGCCAGGGGGGTTGACTCAGCCTGTCATCCTTCCGAGGTCGGCAAATTGAGTACCAGCTTGATGGGATGAATGATCCCGGTGTGTACCCCGGTTTAGAATCGGTACACCGTATCCCTGCGCATCGTAAGAGCGTGACCAAGGGTTGGCGTCAAGAAGGGCATCCGGCCATAAAAACATTGCCTCAAACAGGGAACCATGATTGTCATGGGGCTCGCAAGGCTAACCCCCGCTCTAGCGGGGAAAATGGCCTTAAAATGATCATTCATTCATATTATTTTATCTCAAAAGGTGCCTGAGATATTACCCAGATGAGAAAGAAAATAAATAAGCAATTAATAACGAAAATAAATAAATGATGATCGTAAAATAATTAAATTATTAATCAATTGGCTAATATAATACCTACACCACCACCGTTTCATTTGAATCTGTAACTTCAAAAAATTAATTAATGAAGTCATTAATTTAATAATGAAATAATTGATTAATCAATAAATCAAAAATACCCTTTACAGCCAAATCACTTCGTCATTGTCCTGTCCAAATATCAGCATCCTAACTCGAAAGGTGCCTGAGATATTGCCCAAATGAGAAATGAAATAAATAAGTACTTAATTAATCGATAATAATTAAGTAATTAATCAATTAATTGATTAATCAAAAAACAAGAAATACTGTTTTTGCCAAAGCACGTGCTCACTATTGTGCCAAAATTTCATCTTCCTAGCTCAAAGGATGGCTGAGATATCGCCCGGACAAACAAGCAAGAAACAAACAAGAAAGAAAACAAACAAACAAGAAAGAAAACAAACAAACAAGTAAGAAAACAAACAAACAAGAAAGAAACCGGAGTGAAAACTGAGTACTCCCTTTTCAGTATAATCCCCTGATAGGCCAGATCTGTATCCTGACCTGAACCAAAATCTAATCGGCTTGTTCTTGTCACCGAACCAACTCATTCACCAAATTTTGTCATAACCCGTCCACAACGTTTTGAAATATCGTGCTATATATCGTTTTTGGCCCGATCTCTCAATTGTGAAGAATCGCTTTCAGAAAATTTAAAATTCTTGTATCCGGCTCCGGATCTTCACCAAAAACTAATCAATTCGGCCTTGTCACGCACCTAGCCTATCCATCAAGTTTCGTCTGAATCCATCCATAATGTTTTCAGATATCCTGCTCACAGACCGATGGCAGACAGGGGTAAAAAAAACATTTTTGTTTTGTATCAAACAAAGAAAATTGACACTGTGAGAAACTATCTGCCAAATGTATATTTGAATCGTATTCAATTATGAGTTTTCTTTCCAGATACCTTGTGAATGAAATCTTTGATTTGGAGGAACACAAGAGTGACTATGAGCATCAAGCATCATATGAGCATCATATGAGCATCACCAACCTCAAACATCTGATGCTGCAGAAAATTTGGCCTCAGAACATACATGCCAATGACTGTTAAACGTTGCTTGATAATGTCCTTCAATTTCCCGCAGTAAAGCGATGGGCTGGACTTTTCAAGCAGTTCAGGAAGTCTGGAACAAAACTCTCACTTTGGATAACCATCCACCATTTTGGACAACCATCCATCAATGGAGAAATCACTGACATGATTGGGAACCAGAAGCCGAGATTTTGAAAGCAAAAAACTCCTGTGATGAACAAATTCAAACTGACATTTGATAAACAAAATTCCACAAGTTGGAATCGGAGTCAAAACTGTTGAAACGTTTTCCAACAACGTCTTCGCCTTGGCAATGTGAGTGCTGGATTGGTGCTGGGAATGTTGAATAGTGAGCAAGGAGTTGTCAAAATGGCATTTCCAGTTTGTTTTCAAGAGGATTTCATAATTATCCAGTTTCCTCGCATGTTTGGTCACCCAAGACAAAACAGAAGTACCTCCCATGGATCCGGAAAGCAAAAGTGAAACAATACAGTACAAGCATGCCTATTCGACGTATGTATGAGATGCAGTTGGCATTTGGGAATATTACGTGGGCCTATAATCTGAGTACCTCCTAATTCTAAGACTGTGGCTTTTCACATTGATTGTATTCATGTAAACCAACCCTCTCGGAAAGAGGATTAAAAAAAAAAAAACCACCTTTAGAGGCCATTTTTCCCCGCAAGCGGGGGTTGGCCTTTTTCGGGGACCGTGGTTGTTGTTGTTTTTTTGGTCCCCTTTTTGAAGCAATGTTTTACGGCCGGATGCCCTTCCTGCCGCCAACCCTGTTTGTCGCCTTTTTACGACAAACAGGGAATTACCAGTGAACTGGTACTCAATTTGCCGACCTCGGAAGGATGACAGGCTGAGTCAACCCCCGAGGATGTAATTCATTAACCCTTTGGATTGTTTTCAACATGAACAAGCGCAGTGTGTGAAAAGGAAAATGTACACAAACGTTTCAAAATGGAATACAGTAGTTCATGCTGAGACAACAGGAAGGACTTGATGTTTCGTCTCCAAATTACAGATGCAAAGGACGCACAGATCGGAGACCCGCTATGTATTAGAATTTTCTGTCAAGGCTTTTACCCGAGCTTGTTAGGGTTAGGTATTGAACTAGTGACACTAGCTGAATTAGGAATTAGGAACTAGGAAGTGATGAATTGCGAAAGATGATGGGAATATTGTCTGTGATTGCTGCTGTGAAGAGGAACAGTTTGAGATGGTTTGGTCATGTGTTGAGGAAGGATGAAAGTGACTGGTTGAGAAGAGTAAAACCACCTTTAGAGGCCATTTTTCCCCGCAAGCGGGGGTTGGCCTTTTTCGGGGACCGTGGTTGTTGTTGTTTTTTGGTCCCCTTTTTGAAGCAATGTTTTACGGCCGGATGCCCTTCCTGACGCCAACCCTTTTTGCCACCTTTAACGACAAACAGGGAATTACCAGTGAACTGGTACTCAATTAGCCGACCTCGGAAGGATGACAGGCTGAGTCAACCCCCCTGGCGTTAATTCAGCGATCGACCGGGATTCGAACCCAGGATCCTAGGATCCTAAGCCGGCACCCTAGCCGCTAGCCCAACACCAGGGTTGAGAAGAGTGATGGAAATTAATGTAGAAGGAAGTAGAGGACGGGGAAGACCGAGAAAGCCTTGGCTAAAAATGGTGGAAGAAGAAATGCGGGCAAGGGGGTTAACAAGGAGAGATGCAGAAAATCAGGCAAAATGGAGAAGATTGTCATGGGGACCGCAAGGCTAACCCCCGCTCTAGCAGGGAATATGGCCTTAAAATGCATGTTGTTGTTGTATTGAACTAGTGACACTGTTATTGCAAGCTAAATATTTGTTTGTTTGGAATTTTAATCCATAAAAGCTTAAATGGTACAAACCTCATATAACTAAACCATTTGCGGTTTCATCCAACCAATTCCTTATTGATTTTGTTTATTTTACAGGTTGAAGGACATGTTGGTATTCAGGGTAAATGTACCACTGTTCACATTTATCGATACAGTTGCATCCTCATTGACAATACAGGGATGGCAGGATAGTGTAGACTGCACATTTGCCTCTGAGCTGTCAACCTGGGTTTGAAGCTGAACCAAACTAGAAACTATCATCCTGGTGTTTCGCAGGCATGGCGATACATTAATGCGTGTGTGCCGTCTCTCGGATGTACGTTAAACTGGGCATGCCATCTACCGGCATTAGTTGGAGGACGTCAAAGATCCTGCAGTGTCCTTTGTGAAGAGTCCTACTGCCGGCAACCTGAACAAATTACAAATTCCTGCTCCAATCTACTGAGGCCACTGCATCAGCCGTGCCCCACGCAAGCGATGCTACCCACAGCAATGTGCTGCATACATAAGAGGAAAAGGAGGAAGAAGAGGAAGAAGAAGAAGAGGAAAAAGAGGCGGAAAAGGAAGAGGAAAAAGAGGAGGACAAAGAAGAGGAAAGTAACAGGAAAATAAGAGGAAGAAGAAGAGTAAAAGAAGAGGAAGAAGAAGAGGAAAAAGAAGAGGAAGAGGAAGAAGAAGAAGAAGAGGAAAAGCAGAGGAAAAAGAAGAGGAAAGTAAGAGGAAAAACGAAGAGGAAGAAGAAGAGGAAAAAGAAGAGGAAGAAGAAGAGGAAAAAGAAGAGGAAGAAGAGGAAGAGGAGGAAGCAGAAGAAGAGGAAGAAGAAGAAGAAAAAGAAGAGGAAAAATAATAGGAAAAGGAAGAGGAAAAGGAAGAGGAAAAAGAAGAGGAAAAAGAAAAAGAAGAGGAAGAGGAGGAAGCAGAAGAAGAGGAAGAAGAAGAAGAAAAATAAGAACGTCCAGAAGCCATCAATCCATCAAATCCTGCCTGTCATCTGAAGAAATAACATTTGCAAAATCCCAAATGGAAGACCCTGATGATTAATGTACTTCGTCTATATTGCTACGATCTTAATATTTAACAATAAACAATTAATAATAAGCATTAATAATAAGCAAATAACAATCTTAACAGAAACAGTAAGCAATTTTAACACCAAAGCAAAAATAGCCAAAAGTAAAATATAAATAAATACAGATAAATAATAGAAGATGTTGAAAAAAAAGCAATTTCCTTGTGGAGGAAAACACAACAGGCCAAAGTCTAGTGCAATGTGTTGAGGACAATATTAATTTTTTTTAAAGCCCAAACTCACCTGGATTTTCACTGATCTCCACAATTAACTCAGTTGTTCCATTTATGATAACACTCTAAAATTTTTTTTTTTTTTTTTTTTTTTTACAAAATTTGACGTTTTTGAGAACATTCCTTTTTAAAGTTCTGAACATCAATGTTGAATCGTCCGACAGGATGGCACAGGAGTAGCGGCACACTTGCCTTTGAGCTGTGTATATTCTAGGTTTGATTCCCGACCCAACTATTAACTGTCGGATTGGTGCTCAGTGGGCACGGCGCTGCTTCACAAAATACGCCGCCCCTCGAATGTTCGTTAAGCCGGGTGTCCTAGATGAAAACGCACATTAAGTTGGTGGACGTTGAAAACCCCACGGAGTACGTGAAGTTGGTCCTTCGCAAAAAGAGTATGCAGATTATCGCCCGCACCCTGAACAAATTACAAATTGCTGCCACAATATCCAGGGGCACTGCATTTGTGGCACAGCTGCATCTCAGTACTGATACAACCAGTAAAACAAGTTCATCATTGAATTCTGGCCCATTATGCACTCACAACATTTTTTCTGAATTGGGGGGGGGGGGGGGGGGGGGCGCTTGATAAGAGTGGCATGGACCATACATTTTGCCAAATGATGTTACCCAATTGACATGTACACCCTGTTGGTGTAATATACGAGGGCTCCAGCTAGTGGTTTGCTACCTGAAGAGAATGTTACAGTCAATAAGTGTAAATGTAAAATAATAATTAATAAAACTATAAACCCCATGTGAACATTCGTGGCACAGTGCTATCTTCTGAAGTCGTCATCTGTAAGTGTAAGTGTATTTATAAAACAGGCAACACCAGCAGAGGAGATTGGAGGGGATGGGGTTGGGCAGGGGGATAGGAGAAGGACAGCGGCAGCCAGTCGAGAGGTTATTCTTGTTCTTCTTCTTAATTCGTATGCAGCACATGGCTGCGGGAGGCATCATTTTCTGGGGGGTGCGGCCGTGCCGCCGATCCCGTGCCCTCTTGTAGGTTAGGGCTTGAATTGGTCATTTGTTCAGTGTGTTGGCGATAGCTTGCCTGCTCTTCGTGAAGGACATTGTGGGATCTTTAACAACATCCACTAACTAATGCTGGCAGATGGGATGCCCAGTTGAACATCCATCCGATTGACAGCACAGACATCGGTGAATAGCCATACCTGTGAAACAGCAGGACGAGATAGCTTATGGTTGGTTCAGGCTTCAAACCGGCCTTCCTCTAGGCTATCTTGCCAGCCTCAGAGGAAAGCAGAGAGGGGCGGAAGGAGGGGAGAAATGGCAATAAGTGTGGGCGAAACCAAGATGAGGGGGTTGTGGGGCGGAGGAGGTAGAGGAGAACATTGATATCACACGCACACACAAATCTGGTTTCGAAAACAACAACAAAGAAAAGCTCCCCTCCCACAAAGTGCGACTTCCCACAGCCAAGCATCAGTTGCATTCGCACAATAACATGAACAACACACGTTTATACAAGAATAATGGGATCTTTAGGAGGTTGGGGGCAAATGAGTGGGGATGGGGGGTTGTGGCAGAAATAGGAGATGAGTGGGTGGAGTTGGGCATAGGTCATTTCAGATCGAAAATAGTGCGGAAAACACCCAGAACGAGAGCAGTTAAGAAGAAAAGGGGAATGGGGGTCAGTAAGAGGATGAAGAGGGTTAGGGACAGAGATCAAAGGTCAGAGTGTCAAAAAGATATTGTCTAAAACCTTCAAGAGCATTAATCACTAACGTAAAGGAATGGAGTTCCATTCCTGTACATTGTCCTCGTGTATTTTAATCTCATAGCAAGTTGAATTATGTGAGACTTTTTCTTCCCAAATTAATTGACGTTTAAAATAACTTTTCATCAAGCAATTTGGAGGTTTAACGCGCCCAGGCAAGATAACGAAGTGCATGGCAGAAGAACGCAGACTATATACATTAGGCCATTTCTGCAGCTGCCAAAAATCTTTTTTTAAAGTTTTTTTTACAACTCATGTGAATCTCACAGCAAATGGCACAATCTGTTTGAGCAGACATGGCCCAAAAAGACCATTTTTCAATTGCATCTAAAATTTCAATAATAATCATTCCTCTCCGCACGCGTCCTCGTCCTCGTCTCTCCATTATATTGTCTTTCTGTAATCCTTTCTACAGTCTATCATCTCTGTCAAACCCCAACTCCCTGTCTCTATCAGTCTATCTCTCTCACTCTCTCACTCCCAACCCTATCCCTCTCCCCCTTCCTCTCTCTCATTTCCCCCCCCCCCCTCTATCCCTCCCCTCTCCCCTTGTCCTCCTCCCATGGACTAAATTTTTGTACATCCAAGTGATCATTGCACAATGCCCCTTTTGAATGGCAGTTCATGGTACTGCCATAAAGAGATCTCTTCTTTCACCCCGCCCCTCATCCCCGACCATGCTCCGTGGACCTCCCACTAGGGTGCATCAAACGCCCCATGATTTTCAAAAAGTTGTTGTATTTTAATGTCTATTCCCTCAAATGTTACACTTGTTGGTAGAAGTATGTATGCAAAAAATAGATGAAATCAGAGGTGGTCCTGGGTGGCCACCGGCCACTTTTATATATTTAGGGCCATTTAGGGCCACAGCTAAACTACTTTACAAGATAATGTAAAATTAACTACAAGATAATGTAAAATTAACCATTATACCTATATACAAAAGTAAAGTCCTACTTTTACTAAATGCCTAATATCAAACAGTTAAAACAACCTTACATGTCAATGTAAAATTAACCAAAATCGTTCTTCATATTACAAAGTTGTAGTACAGTGTTGTAGTATTGTACTTTCATTGATTAAAAGTTTGAAAATGTATTAAGCACAACGCCAATGTCACTACTCCAACTTTGCTCGTTTCTGCAAATTTGGCCTCGCTTTGCGGTCACATTCAACCACTTGAAGAAGATTTTGGAAGTGGTCTTCTCTTCTTGCAGTTGAGACAAAATCAGTTGCGAGCTTTACTGCTCTCTCCGCAGGGTCATTCACAACATTAAGCCCATCCACAATGGACTTGGCTTGGCTGCCTTGAAGTGCTCATTGTTCTGCCAAGTGTCAACATCCTCTGTTAGGAAGGTCATATCTAGGTGAAGAAGGTTTACTGTAAACCATGAGTCCTCGTTCACAAGATCAGCCAGGGTTGTCGCTTCTGTAATTTTTGGAAATGACGGTTTGCCATATCTAGAACCGTAGCGGTGTTTTGGAGTGCTTGGCATTTCATCTGGTTGTATGGCCAGTAACACATCTGCAAGGGCACGACGATCCTTTTGAGGAATTGCATTGCTGAACAGTGCCAAAACAACCAGTTCTGGGGTTAAATACCACAAATGTCTATCAAAGGCTTTCACAGCGCTGACTGAAATGGTTGAGTTGACAGCTTTATAGTTGAGCAGAGTCTTGTAAAAGCACAAATCAAACCATGGGGCATTTGAAGCAGACTGACATATGAGCCACCAATCACAATAAATATAAACAACAAAAACAACAAACTCCTTCAGTTTTTTCTGTTGATGTTGTGTTGTTACAGTTCCTCGAGGTAGTAGAGAAATTTGCTCTTCAAGTAGGCATATTTTGATGGAATAAAGAATCTTTGACATCCACCTTGCTTTATGCATGGCCCCTGGTCTGTGGAGTGTTCCTTGTTTTGTGACATCATCATCGAGGACTACCTGGCAGAGTTGTGCCATTTCCTTGTAGTCTTCCCTACAGTATGAAGCGCTTGTGCGGATTGTGCTTAAAACCTTGTTTTTGCAGGATAAAAGCAGCTGTTGTGCATAGTCATTGTACATGGAAATGTCAATTTTGGTTAAACTTTCATTCTTTGCATGCGATATGCGTTCCCAATTCTTCTGGAATTTTTGGAACAAAGATACTTCTGGAGACTTTGATGCCTCAATTTTGAGAACGTCAAACACATGATCCAGGATTACCTCTCCAACATGATGGCGACATGCACACCACAGAAGAGCACGGTCCAGTTTTGATTGAATGGTAACACAGGCAGCTGTAACGTGTCCAGTGTTTGATGCTGTTGTGTCAAAACATAAGTTGACAACTGATTGTTTGCACTTCCATGAATGTAGATACGTGTAAGTGTGCTCGGCAATGATGTCACCTGATGACCTATCACTTCCAGGAGGATATCTAGCCACCCCCAGTAGCTTTACATCAGTGGCATTCCCAACCAACACTGGCAATCTTTCTTCCTTGACATTCTTGTTTGTGAGCGTTGGTATCTGCTTGCCATCCCAGTGAAGTGTTGCAGCTGTTGGGGCGATCCAATTTTCTTGAATATCTTTGGCGATAGCACTTGTTATTGATCGTCGAGCCTTATCAGCAGTTGAGTACGACTTGGCCACACGACGTGGATCACCTCCTGCCTCTTGAATTACAGCTTTGGTGAGCGCAACCTGTTGAACAGGAGTTATGTTTAGTCGAGTAGCAACAGACACAACTGAATGTCTTTTCAGAATATCATGAGGAATAAAGGCAGATGTACCTGCATATGTTGATCTGTGGTGACTACGCTTCCTTTGAAACTCTGGAATCGCCTCTTCTTCCGTTTCTTCCAAACTATCTGCAGAGTCACTATCATCAGAGCATACAGAACTAATTGTCATCTCTTGTACACTGGATGATTCATGACGTTCTCGTCTTGAAGCTTCCGCTAAGAGGCGTTTTTCTTTTCTATGATCTTTATCAACTTTCTTCTTGTCAACACCACCAAATGAGGCTACTCTGTCAGATTTCATTGACTCTAAAAATACTCTATCTTCCTCATTCTTAATGTTTGTCATTGCATCTTTTGTCCATACACCAAAGGTCTTATCAAGACGTTCATTCATGGTTTGCAACTTAGCCAAAGTGCTTGGAGATTCTCGGCGAGAAACAGGTATTTGACGCAATTTGTTATTGTCATTAAGAAGGTCAAGTATTAGTTTGCAGCATTGATGGTCTGAAAGCATAGGAATATTTGCTTTAGTGTAGAATTTTTTCAGCTGGATAAGGACGATGCTGGCAGATTTCCATTTCAGTGGCTGAGTTTGTTTGCCTTCACATATTTCTTTCTGGATGTACCACATCACGCATCGAAGAACCTGCCGGCAAGTTGGGAGGCGGACTCCTGTCAATGTACCATCTGCTTCTGTAAAAGCATTGCCAAGACCAAAAATGGCACTTGCTAATCTGGTCTTCTTATCTGCCATCTGAAAGAAAATAAAGGATATTATTAGACTACTAGTATGGGACCCACGATTAGACCTCCGATTTCATTCATGTAAAAATACAAACTAATTATCAAACCATCGTTTTTTGCATAAAATTGTTATATTTGTATTCCTCTCATCAAGACCTTCAATTTGATACCAAACATGACTAGGTTTGGGTGTAAAATAACAAAATCAAACATTTTTACATAGTGCGGCCCCGAAAATGGCCCTAAATATATAAAAGTGGCCGGTGGCCACCCAGGACCACCTCTGATTTCATTTATTTTTTGCATACATACTTCTACCAACAAGTGTAACATTTGAGAGAATAGACATTAAAATCCAAGAACCTAAGGGCGTTTGATGCACCCTACCTCCCACCATCTCTTACTCTGCTTCTTCTTCCTCCTCCCTCCTTCTCCCCCTCTTCCAGTCTCGTTCTCCTCTTCCCCTCGCCCTCCTTCTTCTCCTCCTGTTCCTCATTTTTCCCTCTCCCTCCCCTCCACCGAGCCAAACATCACACATGCACTGATGCACCTTCTTGCTGCGATTCCACAGCCGACGAAAAACAAAACAGCACAAATAAGGTAGAGCAAGAAAGATTTGATGTCCGGCAGAGAGTTTTCAGCAACCTGTTTCCTGCTTTTGTGGCTGCCAGTCAAAATGGGAAACCCTGGCCTTTGCAGAGAGCAACGATAACGTTCTCCAAATGGCGGGTCACAGTTCCGAGGATGGGCGTGTGGATTCGCGATAAGCCTGGGATTTTTGCACAAGCTACCGAGTGTTTTTTCCTTGCTTCATTCTTTATTCTCATTGCGGATTTCCCCATTGTTAAAGCATCCGTGTCCTCTTCGCCAAATTACGGAAACACATTGCCATCTTGACCTCCTCTTGGGAATTCAGTAAATTAAAATAAAGGTCGGATATTTTCAGAGCTTCTCCCACCCAAATCACTACAATGGAGAACTAGAACGCCACTCAGTAGAGCGCATACTCCCGCCGTGGGTCAAGTTGGAACAGTACGATTTCACAAAAGTTTGAGGGAGTAGTTCAGTGACGACACAAGACAGACACTGCACAGATATATATTTAGAATATATAGAAGATAATGTTTAAAAAAACCAAAAACGCAATTTCACTTACATTTTCGGATTCAGCGTTCAATTCCATGTAGGTGAGTGTATTTTGAGGCACATGTGACTTCAAATAAAATTGTAATCCAGGAAAACGTTCGTTTCATTCCTTAGGGATACAACATGTAAAACTGGCCCAAACGTCAAAACAAAACTCGCTCATTTTAAGCCGTACAAGCTAATGCGACCACTCATTCTTCTGGGAAGAATCCCGTGCACATGCTGGTCACACTTATAAGTCACCTAAGCCTTTATAAGTTCATCAAATACTGACACCGCGATTGACATTCACTGAGGTAAATGTTGATATCTCTTCTGAGGTTAAAAAAACAAAAAAACAAGAAAAAACAGTTTTAAAGCATTATACGAAGACCATAGAATTATAACCAGGCCAAGTCACATTTTAGTCATTTCGAGAAAAACGTAAAAAATATTTTGAAAAACGTGAAAAACGTGAAAAACGGTGAAAAAAAAAAAGAAGTGACTTAGCCTGGTTATAATTCTATGGTCTTCATACGTATCAAACGATACATTTTATGAAACGGGGAAACCAAATACATACTTTGGTGGTTTTAAAATGACAGAATATGTCTTTATTAGAAGAAAAAAAAAAGAACCTTGAAGACGACGCTGCTAACAAAATACACCGCTCTAACGCATAGCCACGAGTTTAAACTACATTTACAACAAATATGAAAACTATTTTCATATCACAATGTTAAATATAGAATATATAGAAGATAATGTATAAAAAAAAGAGCCCTATCTTCCAATGGTAAACAATCCTTCAAAAAATTCCTGGATCCGGAATAATATCCTGAGCTTCACCAAAAACTAATCATTTCTTCCTTATCCCAAGGGCAATCATCCCACCAACTTTCATCCAAATCCGTTCAGAACTTTTCCAGATATCTTGTTCACAAACACACGAACACACACACGCACACACACACACACAAACACACGGGCACGATCGAATGCATTACTCCCTGGCGGGAGTAATAAAAGGTTTGCTTGAATACTTTCTTGCACAATTCATTAATTATTGTACTGTGACAGTGATGTAAAACTAATGTATCGACTCGAGTCACGTGTAGGCCCGACTTGGACTCAAAATGGAATCAACTGGACGAATGACTCACCAGAGTCCAACATATTAATACTTCTTAAAGTTTATGTTTGAAACATTACACTCAAAATTAAATTATGCTTCGTTGAAAATATGCGGAGAACTTCGGGAGATTATCTGACAAACTGATGGGAGATGAGGCTCATACCAAACCGCAAACAAAAGGAAACCATCATCATCTGTAGGTCACCCTCTAGGTCACATACATTGCTATCTCCATGAGTGTTTGGTTAGTTGTATTTTTAAAGCTTGCTCATCTCATATGATGAGTCAACTAAGTAATACGAACATATAATTATATATTTTTCGCATTATACTTTCAAAAGAGGAACCATGGTTGGATTGAGGAACGAGTCAAAGCAGGCCGTCATATCTTTCATTTTCAGATATAAATTGTCTTTGTGACATGAATGCTTCGAACCATTTCATCCTCCGTCCCTATTCTTGTCCCACAAGAGCAGCATTGATGTACACTCCCTTTGTACATTTTACTTGGACCAATGCCGAACGATCTCCTGGTACCTATGCGTACTTGCATGGCAACCTCTGCTGTATGTAGTTACATCCACAAGTTGCAACTTGCAAGGTATCTGAAGCTATGTTACTTTCGAACTGGATGAAATACCATTGAAAAAAGCACAAACAAGCGTTACGCCTCGGTCCCCCGTCGGGGAAGTGATGTGAGTTGACAAAGTGGAAGACGCAGAAAACATGCTATGATATGATATTTCGCTCACAAGGTTCGGACATACATGGCGGCGGCCATCTTGGATTTTGACGTGGCGACCCAATTTTCAATAGCGTTCTTCCTTACGCCTAGATACACCCACACACCAGATTAGAAGTTGGTACTTCGCTTATTTTTCAAGATATGCAGGTTACAAGGTTCAGACATACATGGCGGCGGCCATCTTGGATTTTGACGTGGCGACCCAATTTTCAATAGCGTTCTTCCTTGTGCCGAGATACACCCACACACCAGATTAGAAGTTGGTACTTCGCTTATTTTTCAAGATATTCCGCTCAAGGTTCAGACATACATGGCGGCGGCCATCTTGGATTTTGACCTGGCGACCCAATTTTCAATAGCGTTCTTCCTTGTGCCTAGATACACCCACACACCAGATTAGAAGTTGGTACTTCGCTTATTTTTCAAGATATTTCGCTCACAAGGTTCAGACATATATATGGTGGCGGCCATCTTGGATTTTGACGTGGCGACCCAATTTTCAATAGCGTTCTTCCTTATGCCGAGATACACCCACACACAAAATTATAAGTTGGTACTTCGCTTATTTTTCAAGATATTCATCTCACAAGGTTCAGACACACATGGCGGCGGCCATCTTGGATTTTGACGTGGCGACCCAATTTTAAACAGCGTTCTTCCTTGTGCCAAGATACACCCACACACCAGATTAGAAGTTGGTACTTCGCTTATTTTTCGAGATATTTCGCTCACAAGGTTCAGACATACATGGCGGCGGCCATCTTGGATTTTGAGATGTGGCGACCCAATTTTCAATACCCTTCTTCCTTATGCCGAGATACACCCACACACCAAATTAGAAGTTGGTACTTTGCTTATTTTTCAAGATATTCCGCTCAAGGTTCAGACATACATGGCGGCGGCCATCTTGGATTTTGACGTGGCGACCCAATTTTCAATAGCGTTCTTCCTTATGCCGAGATACACCCACACACCAGATTAGAAGTTGGTACTTCGCTTATTTTTCGACATATTTCGCTCACAAGGTTCAGACATACATGGCGGCGGCCATCTTGTATTTTGACGTGGGTTGCACCCACACACCAAATTCGAATGAGGTCCTTCGCTTACGCACGCCCGCACGCACACACGCACGCACGCACGCACGGACGCACGGACGGACGGACAGACGGACGGAGGGGAAAACCATAGTCCCCCTTTCGCTCCGCTGTGCGACGGGGGACAATAAACTAGCTGGATCCGTTCATTAAAATCGAATCGATTCTTCCTCGTCACACACACAAGCTGTCCACAGAGTATCGTCCAAATCCGTCCACAACTTTTTGAGGTATCCTGCTATGTATAGTTTTTGGCCCTATCTCCCAATGGTGCAGAATCACTTTAAAAATTAAATAATTCTCATATCCGAATTCATATTCAGATCTTCACCAAAATGGAATCGTTTCTTCCTTGTCACACACACAACCTGTCCACAGAGTATCGTCCAAATCCGTCCACAACCTTTTGAGATATCCTGCTATGTATAGTTTTTGGCCCTATCTCCCAATGGTGCAGAATCACTTTAAAAATTAAATAATTCTCATATCCGAATTCATATTCAGATCTTCACCAAAATGGAATCGTTTCTTCCTTGTCACACACACAACCTGTCCACAGAGTATCGTCCAAATCCGTCCACAACTTTTTGAGGTATCCTGCTATGTATAGTTTTTGGCCCTATCTCCCAATGGTGCAGAATCACTTTAAAAATTAAATAATTCTCATATCCGAATTCATATTCAGATCTTCACCAAAATGGAATCGTTTCTTCCTTGTCACACACACAACCTGTCCACAGAGTATCGTCCAAATCCGTCCACAACCTTTTGAGATATCCCGCTATGTATCGTTTTTGGCCCCATCTCTCAATGGTGAAGAATCACTTTAAAAATTATACTAGCCGGATCCGAATCTGGATCTTCACATGTCCGAATCCGTCCACAACTTTTTAAGATATTTTGTTGACAAACAGACAAACAAACAGACAGACAAACAGACAGACAGACAAACAGACAGACAGATAGACAGGCAGGGGTGAAAACATTACCTCCATCCACCTTTGGTGATGGAGGTAACTACAACACTGAAAAATTGTTATGAAGATAAAGACTCAGGTGAATGTTATGTTCCTATGGCAACAAATCTTGGGGTTATAAGGAAGAGTTCAACTCTTGGTAAGAGTTCAACTCTCGTTACAATGAATAGTGTTTGAGAGATTTTGATAAACCATTGCAATTCGCTTTTATTTTTAATTATTTATTTCTTTCATTTAACTTTTTTTTAAATGAAGAAAAAAATACTCAATGAAACAGTAAACGCAGGCTGATTACCATTTACCACACCATTTACCACAACTAATACTCTAGGAATCTATGACTCCGACTTAAAACCTTTGGACTCTTGAACTCAACTTTCGAGGATACATCTGGGCAACACCAGGAGGTTTAGCTTTCCTGTGGAAAACGAGATGGTGTATCCAATGTGCAATTTGGAATTGGTGCACGCATGCTGTTTATTACTTTGCAAACAATGTTTACCATTTCTTTCCACAATCTTAGTGTACCAGTAAAAACAAACTAAGTTATACACTGAGAAAACAGGAAGACAGTAAAAGGTGATTTCACATAACAAAGGGTGTATGTACGCGTCACACATCTCACACACGCCCTTGTCACACAGGTACGTCCCCTTACATACGTAATTCTTGTTTTTTTTATACACAAACCATTGAAGACATCTCAACAAAATACACCTGCATTCAAAAAAATACAGAAATGAGAACAAACAGGTGTCATGTCCCTTAAAGGAAATAATGAAATAGGCAAATCAAAAGTCATATTAACAGTTTCTGCAAGTCCTCTTTGTCTGGAAGTGCAGAGCAAAATCTCTCGAGTACCACACTGACAATCTTCACCATTACTACCATCTCCGTTTACCTGTGTGCCTAACGAACTGCTTACATCGTCTCACCGCACCGATATTGACTCAACGTGGCACACCATCACAAGCCAACGCCATTCAATCATATACCATCCCATATGACTTTCCTATTAGGTTGTTAACCCTCCCCTGCTGCAGTTCCCTCAAGGCCTCCCTTGGCCTGCCTTGTGCTGTTGTGTCAGTCTGCCACCGTTCCGCAGAATAAAGGGGCCGGGATGACAAGGTCCTTAATAATTCATTATCCCCACGTACTCAGCCACAGTGGATTAGCCAGCCGGTGGCTGCCACCTGATACTGTCTGCCCGCAGCCACACACTTGTTCCCAGCCACTGCAAAACTAGCCGACGCTCCCAAACCTGTCATCCGCCCCCACATCCAAAATCCTTGTTCTCTCCATCACTCCCCACAATACCCTCTCGTCCCCCACGATGCAGGCGTGGCAATTTAGCTACAGACGGCCAAAGACGCAGGTCGCACGGCGAACTGTAGCAGCTGGTGCACAAAAAGGGGAGGCCGTCCCAGGCCGCATGTGGCCGGTCGGAAGCACAGAATAGTAGGTTCCCCCCAACAACACCTCGCTCGGTTAATCTCATTTCTATAGAACTATATCCTCCCACCCCACTCTCTCTCTCTCCAGCCAGCCTTCCTAACGCGACAATAACACCCTCCACCGTGGTGAAGCCTCGACCCGATCCCAAGCCGGCAGAAGGACCGCCCAGCGTGTGACCTCATGGGCAGTCACATTGACCTCTGCTGTAGTCATGCATTACCGAGCTCTTATGCCGGGACACAGACTCCCCATACGAGTGGACTTTGAACCAGACTTTTTAATTTTGTCTGGCCATCTCACTATCATCCCAAATACAGCACCTGGTTAACTACAGAGGCCTCTTTAGCCATTCAAATTGTTTAAATCGTTTGTCTGCACCAACTATTCAATGACTTTATGCATGGCTGCTCTTAGTCTATAAATCTTCCACAATGCATTACATTTAATCAACAACGAGTCAGGGTTTTCTTCAAATTACATTGGGGATAAGTCTATAAATGTGTAGGTGGATACCAATGCTGTCACTTAATGCAGATATGCATTACTGTAGGATCATTAAGCCGGCTGTCCCATATTTTAGCATTCACCGGTGTATGTTAAAGATCCCATAGAACCTTTCAATAATAGTAGGCCATTGTGTGCTCTTAACATGGTGAAAATTTAAATTCCTTCCCTAATTAAAGGGAGACACTGCACAGGTTCAGACCCAGAATTGATGCAACCAGCCAGCTGCTGCACATGCATAAATGAAGTATCTGACATTTGATCTGCTGGGTAACACTGCATCAATATTTCCCTGAACATACCGGTAGTGCTGTGTCTACAACTGCAATGAAGTGTCCCACCACCATCACTACCACCACCACCGTAAAGGCATACCGAGTCATTATCAACTGTGGTAAGGTCAGGATAGTTCATAACGTGCTTGGATCATGTTATGAACATGCCCTGCCTGTCTACTAATTGTATAAACAATGACAATAGTTTTAATAACATTAGGCCTACAATTTAAACGATTTTCTTTACTTAATCTCAGGAAATAAAATAATAAGTTCTAATTTTTCCAGGAAAATATTCCGACCCCTCCACCCTGGGTACCGCATAAGGAACCAACTGCAAAATAGTAGGAAATGAAATGCTTTTGTGATCATTTGGTAAATCGAAAATGGCCTCACAGTTGAGATCTTGCTGGCAGCACTTGGCAAATGAACCATGACTTGATAGCTAACAACGACATAAGCACAATTTCCTCTTTCAATCTCCAATCACAACAGAGCGGGTAGCATTGGTCTACCCAACAAACCCACAAAACGTTGAATGGTATGTCCCTACATACCTCTAAATATGTTGTACACAATAAACTTTCTCAAATATACAAACAAACGGTTCGACAATTCAACCCAAAATATCCACAAACGGTCAGGTCATGCATTACCGTTGTAGTCATGTCGGGGAGTATCCCATTAGCACAACCTGGGTGGCCACCATAACCAAGGAGATACATGGGCGCACTCTCACTCACTCAATGACACACACACCAACTAGAACAGCACTCAGTAGAGAGCACACCTCCGCCTGGTTGGCCATATCACTCAATGGCGAAGAATCGCTTAATAAATTCTACTGGCTGGATCCGGATCCGGATCTTCACCAAAATCGAATCGAATCGTCCTTGTCACACACACAACCGGTCCACCAAGTTTCGTCCGAATCCGTCCACAAATTTTTGAGATATCCTGCTATGTATCGTTTTTGGCCACATCTCCCAATGGTGAAGAATCACTTAAAAATTAAATAACTATCATATCCGAATCAATATTCAGATCTTCAACAAAATTGAGTGGAATCGTCCTTGTCACAGACACAACCTGTCCACCAAGTTTCGTCCAAATCCGTCCACAACTTTTTGACATATCCTGCTATGTATCGTTTTTGGCCCTATCTCCCAATGGTGAAGAATCGCTTAAAAAATTCTAGTAGCCGGATCCGAATCCGGATCTTCACCAAAATCGAATCATTTCGTCCTTGTCACATCCGCTACATCTCTGCCGAATTTCGTCCGAATCCGTCCACAACTTTTTGAGATATTTTGTTCACAAACGGACAGACAGGGGTGAAAACATAACCTCCATCCACCTTTGGTGGCGGAGGTAATGAATAAAGAGTGCAGAATCAGAATCGATGGATCGGTGCAACACCCATGGAGCGTTCCTTAAATACACAGCGGCCTCAAACCGATACGAGCCCGTGAAGATTCGGGTACACGTCTGCTCGAATATTGTGTGGAAACTGGAAACGCGTTGATAGAGGCCAGAAAGACGGAGCGAGCCATCGTGAAACGTGTCCCCGGACGCGAGATGGAGCCACTTGGCGAGCACACGGCCCAGACTGCGCTGCAACCCCCCAAAATGCCCTAACAGCTGGTACATCAGAAATCCATTTAGGACGAGCCTCGCTCGGTGTTTACTCGCCAGCGCGCAATGTTTGCGCACATAGTCTGTACTGCCTGGTACGGTCTTCGACTCTTCGTGATCAGCCTGGAAAGAGCACACTGAACCCTTTCGAACGCCTGTTCAATCACACGTGTGCGCCGGCTACTGCTGCACGCGATCCATGGCAACGAATGCCTCAGTAGGATTCTTGAATTGCCAGTCATATTGTCGATCAAGAAGGTGCAGATCTAAATGTACCTCTTGCGTGGCGCAGCGTAAGTATACCCACAAATACACATTTACAACGAAGCCGACACGTCCGTCCTTGGTCTAGAGGTGAAAAGGAGGTAAAGGTCGACAGCATGCTAACCGTAAACCCTGGACAATCGTACCTGGACCGCGGTGGGACCCAGTACACGAGGCCACAGCACGCGCTCCGTCTCCAGCTCGACTGTCGGAGAGCACCAGCGCTCGCAGCACCCAGCCCCGCTGCTGGCAACGTCACGGCTCCCAGGCAGCGATCGTGCAGGCGCAGCAGACGCTCCGAGCCCCGCTGCCCCGCTCCCCCTCCACGAATCCCATTTTCTCCTTCCCCCCGCCTCACCGCACCACCCTATTGCCTGCAGCATGCGAACCATCCCGGCGATTGGTGAGCGGACAGCTGCCGCTCGCACAGAGCCGAGCTTGCCACATGGCAGGGCATTTTCCCCGCCTTCTCACCATCCCGCACGAGTCCTTAATTCTGCCCGTGACCTCCTCGTCTTGCTCGTCCTTCCTCCCTCTGCCCCTGATCTCAAAATATGCCATTGGCTTTCTCGTGCAAGATTGGCGAATGGGGGTGGGGGATACGGTCTCCGACCGAGTGCGATACTGACAGAAGGAGCAACAGAAGGGCACACGTCTCATGGGATGAGTGTACCTCCTGAGACCACTCGCACTCCGTGAGACTCACACCCCCAGAAGGCGCATTTTGCTTCGATATCAGCCCCAAGGCAGTCCGTTCCACCGAAGAAGCACCGTTACGGTTGGACAATGGCAAGTCATGCATGAGAACAGGTGACACCATAACATCTCTGCAGGTGAATCGGCCCTACTGCTGGTATGCATGGGGGAGTGGGAGGGTCTTGGACACCTGCAAGAACCAAACTTGTAGAATATGGGGCAATGCAAGGTGGGTAGCAGGCTGCCTATTTGCTGGCAATGTTACAATCGGTCTCCATTCCCCCATTTTAACTTCGGTGTCTCAGCAGAAACAAAGCCATTTTGCACAACAACATAATAATAACAATCGTCACAACTCACAGCGGTTGAAGCAGAAGGGCATGTGACAACATTCCCCTCCATCCCCCCCTCCGCCCCTCAATCTTCTTGGGACACAAGAAGCTTCTCCATAAAGCTTTACGAAGCTTGGGTTGATGTGTATAGCAAGAGGGAGGTGGTAGCTTGGGAAGGGGGCACTAGGAGAGTGGAGAGCGGGTGGCGGACGTTGGGATTTGGGGGAGTGAGTTTAGATTAATGACAAACACAAAGAGTTTGCTTACACTGCCTTCCTACGACCAGCTACAGGGTCATCAGAACACACTCAAGCGCTTTTATTCCCACCGTAGTGCCGGAAATCCGTGTCCCCTTATCTAAATGCTCATCACAAATGTACTTTTGTAATGATAATCAGCGGACATCATCTAATGTGGGCTTAGCTGGGATGTGTCTGAGCATCTCCTTCTGGCTAAAGAAAAGAGCAGGGTGGACGAAGGAAGGTGGTGCTTGACTGGGTCAAGGAGCAACGAGAGAGAATGCCAGTGGACAGCCAGCATTGTGCAAGAAGCGAGCGCCCGTAAAAAGATGCAGGTGTACGGGCTAACAAGTGTCTCACGATTCCCGAACAATCCGTTCACTTCATTATAGAGATGGCAATATAACATCCACCGTGAAAGACATGTCTAAGACTGGCAGAGCACCACAAGTTCAGCACCCGCCAGCACCATGCTAAACGATGCCTTTTATTGCCCTGGATTCTAAAGGGAGCCTTCGCTGCGAGTGCTGTTCCATTAGTGCCCAGCACAGCTCCAGGCACGAGCACTTCACTCCCTCTCCGCTTCCCCTCAAACTCCGAGAGTACCATCACCCAGGATTCGCCCCTGGTCGTGTTTAAACATTTACTGCCTCTGGCACGACCATATAAAACCATCTGGAGGTTTGAAATGATGAAAATTAATGTCCTCCATGTCTACCAGCAGCAAATTCATCAAACTTACCCGCATTAGTTCATGTAAGCGAACTTTGTTACAATCCTCCCTCATCGGATTGATTACCTAGTCAAGTTCAACAAATGACACCAGCAGCATCCAAAATATACCACTAACAAGACACAATAGTCCAAGATGCATCAACCCATCTTTCCATATACACACACATACATATATTCTGATTCTGCTGTATTTTTTTGTTAGTCGGTGTTGGTGCTGCCGAAGCAGTTTGTGGCAAGTAATACACTGGGTGGTTTGCCATGGCCGTCCCAACAGAGTAGTTATGGCAGGAATTTGCAACTTAGTCAAGGTGCCGGTGATGGCTTACTTACTCTTCGACAAGGATACCATGGGATCTTTAACGTCCAGCAGAAGGGATGCCCAGTTTAACGTCCATCTGAAGGACAGCACACAATGATGAATAACCCTGCCTGTGAAATACCAGGATGACAGGTTATAACTGGGCCGAGATTCGAACCCAGGCTAGACAGCTTTGAGACGAGTCTGCATACCTCTAGGCCAGGGGTCCCCAAACCCGGTGCCACGACTCAAACCTGAAAGACCCTCCTCAAAATCCCGTTTTGGGAGGGGCTTTCATTTTGAAAGCGTTTTCTCCAACAATATTTGATCGGAAGTACCAGTACCAAGTATTTTCATCCACGTCCCAGCAAGCTTCCCATATTTGCTTGATGAATCTCGCTGGGAAGCGGATGAAACGTCACCTGAGACCAGGTCTGCTCTTGCTTGTTTATCATCCTAAAATACGCAATTTGGTGTCTCACTATTCGTCTGTCTGTGTTTTTTACCACAATACATTCAGTTACTTGTTCAATCTCAATCACACTTGACGGAAGGACTAAGGGTCACATGATGGAGGTTGGAGTGACTTAATTTGCCCCCCTTCCCAAAGAAATTTTCAACCTTGGGCAAAATCCATGTTAAGTTGTATATCCGTGTTAAGATAGCTAATCATAGCATTTTTCCAAAGCCACTTCTATATAAAGTAAATAGAACGGCACTCAGTCAGGTGCATACCTTCATCACGTTGAACAGTTAGTTGATGTTTGTATCCCAATGATAGGCCAGATCTGGATCCAGATATCCCCTATCTTATTGCTGTTGTCAGGCTTGTTTCTACATTTGGCGACCCAATTTTGTAATGCTACCACAGAGTTTATTCGACCCCGAGGAGAACTAAATCACCATTTACAACAGGAATCAAAATCTAATCGGGTTGTTCTTGTCATCTAACCAATTCATCCACCAAATTTTGTCATAATCGATTCACAACTTTTATTTTAAATATCATGGAAACTATCGTTTTTGGCCCTATCTCTGAATGGAAAAAACCCCCCCAAAAAACCACCTTTAGAGGCCATTTTTCCCCGCAAAGCAGGGGTTGGCCTTTTTCGGGAACCATGGTTGTTGTTGTTTTTTGGTCCCCTTTTTGAAGCAATGTTCTACGGCCGGATGCCCTTCCTGACGCCAACCCTTTTTGTCGCCTTTTACGACAAACAGGGAATTACCAGTGAACTGGTACTCAATTTGCCGACCTCGGAAGGATGACAGGCTGAGTCAACCCCCCTGGCGTTAATTCAGTGATCGACCGGGATTCGAACCCAGGATCCTAGGATCCTAAAGCCGGCACCCTAGCCGCTAGCCCAACACCAGGGAATTATCTCTAAATGGAAGAAGCTCTTAAAAAAATTTTAAGTTCTCATATCTGGATTCCGATTCTGATCTTCACCAAAACGGAACTGATTCGTTCTCGTCACACACCCAACCTGCCCACCAAGTTTCGTCCGAATCCATCCATAACTTTTTGACATATATACATATATATATATATATATATATATATATATTGTTACGGAACCGGCGTCGGCCCCTTTTCCCCTAAAGAAGGGGGGATTAATCCCCTTGTCCGCGACTGACCGACGTGAGTCCTGGGGGTCCCAACGCTCCTTCCGGTCGGGAGCAGCCAGGGTATTTGGTCTACGAAAAGCCCCAAGGACCTGAGTGCCACTCCTGACCGCGAAGCAGGGGAGGGACTCCCGCTCGAACCCCGGTTTTTAGATGGTCTAGTTGCCGAGCGGTTTAGCAGCCCGGGGCTCGAACCATTAGCAATACTAAACCCAATCCTAAATGCTGGCCAAATCGTGCCACAGATATTCAATGGGGAAATCACAAAGACGAACGGATGTGAAGAAACAAAAGGGGTAAAGAAAGAACACAGGGATTTATTAATTATTTACACACAACCAAAGCAGGGAAGAAAAGAAATGTAATTTACAGGGAAATGGAAGGAGCAGAAGGACACAGAGCAATTTCTAGCTTATCTATACAGGCTTAACTTCTACCCAGGACAATACAGACAGAACGAACTCACTCACACGAATAGGGAATTGCAGATTGGATTGGCTGGAGGGAGAGGAAGGTGGGACCACAAGACTGGAAGGTTTGGCAGGGCGCATAGCAAGCAGGTCCTCTCCGGGCTGGAAGCGAGCAAGGCGGCGGCGGCACACGTATCTCGTTCGTTGCACGCGGCAGGGCTGGTTCTTGCCTCGACACACCTCTGGCTCTCTCGGTCATCTGCTGCGGTCATCTGCTGCGGTCATCTGCTGGTGGGGGCTTCCCCCCCACGGGTTATATATCCACGCCCTACCAAGCCATGGCCACACCTTACCAAGCCGTGCCCACCGAGTCCTGGTTGGGCGCAAGGGCTTCCTGGCTCCACCTCATGAAGACGATGGGCCGGCCACGCCCTTCTCCCCCGAGTTGACCGCATGCGTAATGGAGTTTGGAGTGAAGAAAACAGCCCAATGCAACGGTGGCGAACGCCGCAGAAAACCGCCCAAAGCAGTAGTGGCGAACGCCGCCGTACTGGCGCTTTTTAGGAGGCCATGGGGGTGTCGGAGGGATCCTATCTTATTCGATTCGGTGCAGTGCAGTGCAACAGAGCCTTAAACAGGAACACATAATAAGGAAATAACTATTTAGAAGGGAATATGATTTTCTACATGCATGCGATGGATTAACTAAGGAGACGACCTTTGATCTTTACACAAATTGATGGAGGTATTTACAAGAATTACTACTAGAGGGTCATATTTACAAAAAAAGGATTCTCAAATCCGCAACAATATATATATATATATATATATATATATATATATATATATATATATATATATATATATATATATATATATATATATATGTATATATATATATGTATATATATATATATATATATATATATATATATATATATATACAGTGAAACCTTGACTTACGAGTGCACCAACTTACGAGTTTTCCGAGATACGAGCCGTCGCTCGGTCGATTTTTTGCTTTGTGATGCGAGCCGAGATCTGAGTTACGAGCGAGCGAGCTTGGATATAAAACACGTAATCGTCGAAAAACATGAGCGAGGTGTGCGTGTTGTCGACTTGAAGAGGCAGTACGATCGTAGTACTTCTACGATATGTACGATTTTGAAGCAGAAGGAGTCGATAAAGGCTATAACGCCAGCCAAGGGCGTTAAGATTATTTCAAAGCTCCGGACCTCTGTCCATGAAGAGATGGAGAAGTTGTTGTTTGTGTGGTTGACGGAGAAGCAGCTCGCAGGAGATACCGTGATCGAGAGCATCATCTGTGAGAAGGCACGAGACATTTACGGGGATTTGGTGCAGCAGACGGCGGGAACATCAACGGACGAGGCATCGGAAGAGTCATTCAAAGCCAGTCGGGGATGGTTTGATAATTTTAAGAAGAGGACCGGCATTCACTCCGTCGTCAGGCATGGTGAGGCAGCAAGCTCGGATGTGAAGGCAGCTGAAGATTTTATGATAACTTTTGCCGAACTGATAGAAGCCGAAGGATACATCCCCCAGCAAATCTTCAACTGTGACGAGACAGGGCTCTTCTGGAAAAAGATGCCGAGGAGGACGTATATAACGGCAGAGGAGAAGAGCATGCCAGGCCACAACTTGTTCAGAGTGCCGGCGATAGCTCGCCTTCTCTTTGTGGAAGACACGGTGAGATCCTTAACATCCAACAACTAATGGGACGCAAACGGGGCGCCCAGTTTAGCGGTACACACATTGATGAATCACCCTGCCTGTGAAACACCGACATGACAGGTTATAGCTGGGTCAGGATTCAAACCCAGGCTGGACAGTTTAGAGTCAAGTGTGCGTACCTCCAGTCCAGGCCATCCTGCCAACTTGTATGCTGCATACAGGTGAAATATAAAGCGCGAGATATTTTTATATATATATTTCAAAAAAAATTCGTGTGGTTTTTGGGGGGCTGGAACGGATTAATAGCATTTCAATTCATTTTAATGGGGAAATTTAATTTGAGAAACGAGCAAATTGAGTTACGAGCTCGGTCACAGAACGAATTAAACTCGTAAGTCAAGGTTTCACTGTATATATACATATACATATACATATACATACAGTTACGTGAAAAAGTAAGTACACCCCATGTAAGGTTTTGACCTTTTCAACATATTTCAACATACAGCTATTTGATCTTCATTTCAACAATATTGACAGATAAAGGTGATATAATACAACAAATATCATGAAACATTTACATTTTGTAGTCCATTGTATAATTTAAATAAACATAAATGCAAATTTCGCATGTGGAAAAAGTAAGTACACCCTTGGCTCTAATAGGTGGTATTGCCCCCTTTGGCAGAAACAACCTCAAGTAGGCGTTTCTTATAACTGTCTACCAGTCTCTGACATCGACTGAGAAATTATTTCCCACTCCTCCATGCAGAATTCTTTCAGCTGTACGATGTTTTAAGGGTTTCCTGCATGCACAGGTCGTTTCAAATCCCCCCACAACATCTCAATGGGATTTATATCCGGGCTTTGACTTGGCCATTCCGGAACCCTCCATTTCTTTCTTTTCAGCCATTCCTTGGTAGATTTACTGGTATGTTTAGGGTCATTGTCATGTTGCAAGGTCCACCTTCGGTTGAGCTTCAACTTTCCGACAGATGGCCTCACATTATCCTCAAGCACCCTCTGGTACAATGAAGAATTCATAGTGGATTCTATGATGGTGAGCTGCCCAGGCCCTGATGCAGCAAAGCTGCCCCCAAACCATATTTCTGCCACGATGCTTTACAGTTGGTATCAGGTTCTTGTGGTCAAATGCTTTCTTTGGTTTTCGCCAAACATGTCTTCTGGTACTGTGGCCAAATAGCTCTACCTTTGACTCATCTGTCCAGAGCACATTGTTCCAAAAGTGCTGGTCTTTGCCTCGGTGTTCATTTGCAAACTTTAGTCTTGCCCTGATGTTCTTTCTGGACAGCAAAGGTTTCCTCCTGGCACGCCTCCCATGTAGATCAAATTTGTGCAGCCTCATTCTAATGGTAGACTCGTGCACTTTGACATCAACAGTGGCAAGAGCTACCTGTAGGTCCCGTGATGACATTCTGGGGTTCTTAGAGACTTCTTTCAGCATCTTGTGGTCTGCTCTCGGGCTGAACTTGCGAGGATGTCCTGGCCTGAACAAGTTGGCAGTTGTTTGGAATCTTCTCAACTTGTAGATGATCTTCCGGACAGTTGAATGATTGATTTCAAATTGTTTGGAGATCTTTTTAAATCCCTTCCCAGTCTCGTAGGCATCTATAACCTTCTTTCTGAAGGCCTCAGGGAGCTCTTTTGATCTAGGCATGGTGACGCTGCACACTTCCAACAACAAAGAGCAAACCAAACTAAATGTCGGAGGTTTAAATAAGACAGGTTCCTCCAAGATCCTCTCTAACGATGTTCTAATAATTTGCACCTGAGCTGGTGCACCTGATTCTAATTTTAGGTATTTGAAGTAGTGATAAATGTAGGGGTGTACTTACTTTTTTGCATTTGTGTTTATTTAAATTATACAATGGACTACAAAATGTAAATGTTTCATGATATTTGTTATATTATATCACCTTTATCTCTCAATATTGTTGAAATGAAGATCAAATAGCTGTATGTTGAAATATGTTGAAAAAGTCAAAACTTTACATGGGGTGTACTTACTTTTTCACATGACTGTACATATCTACATATATATATATATATATATATATATATATATATATATATATATATATATATATATATATATTGTTACGGATCCCGGATTTAGAGGAGTTACTATTCATGTCATTGCTTATTAATGTTTATTCCATTAAAGGTTGTTGTGGTTAAAGGGTTAGAGAGGCTCCGGATAACAGGAGACCGGAAACGGGATAGTGAACCGGAAGAAGAAAAAGACACGAGGTCCGGGAGAAGCGGCGATCTTCTTCTTCCTCGCCCAGCTCCGACGCGAGCGGTGTCGATATTGAGCAGCGTGGGGAACGCTGCGTTTGAAAGCCCGTCTGGCGAGAGGAGTTACCTGCGCGGGGTAATTACCGGTTACGCGTCAAGTTGCCGTGGGTTCGTGCACGGAACCAAGCATCCGGCACCGTTCGCCTCCACATCTACAAGGACGCGTACGGGTCGCACCTTGGGCCTCGCGCGCTTTGCGAGCCACGCTTTGCTTTGCCCGCTTTGCTTTGCAAGGAGGTGTGCGCTGCAGCAGCTGTTCCCGGTACGCGACGTGCACGTTTGGAGCACGTCAGCCAGGGGTTCGTTCAACCGCCCGTGTGCAGAGAAGTCGACCTTCACCTTGGTCTGGAGGGGCCCAGAGACATTGTGAGGGACAGTGACCATTGAGGGGTCGTGAGTGGGGAAAGGGGGGACATATATGAGATGGCCATCTTCGTAATATTGTGATTGATTGTTGATTGTTGTTGATGGATTGAGAATATATTATTAATTAATCCGGATCCTTGGTGTGGGGTGGCTTATTGACCTGAATTGTTTGTGTCTTTCATATTGATTGCATTACGAAAGCGTATGGATCATATTTCTTTCTGGCGGGGTCCTCCCACGGTCCGGGGGTCACCAAGACCAGGTAGTTACCGGGAGGACCACGTAACAGAATTGGGGGCTCGTCCAATTGAATTCCGGGATCTAAAATTGTATAACATAATAAAATAATAATTTTTATTAATTAAAATTAATTAATTAATTATTAATTGGTAAATTTTTGAGAAATTGTGGTAAAGTCTTGGGTGAAGGTTAACAGGTGTTAACGATAGTCACCATGGCGTTTGTTGCACAGAACTTTGCGGTAACACCTAGTGAGGCACAGTTCCGAGCGTTACTAAAAGCGGACCTCTTGAAATTGGCCAAACATTTAAACTTGGGGGTCCGAACTAATTTGAGGAAGGCAGAGTTGCAGACCACGGTGATACAATCTATGGTGGGATTAGGAACATGGGACGAGTTAGCCTGGCAGTGGCTACCCGAAGAACCAGAAGACGTTGAGCTCCGGAAACTGGAGTTGCAATTACGGAGCCAGGAACGGATCAAAGAAGAGGAAAGGAAAGCAGAAGAGAGGAGAGAAGAGAAACAAGCAGAGGAAAGGAGAGTGGAACGAGAACTCCAGGAAAGGTTAAAAGAAGAAGAAAGGAAAGCGGAAAAGGAAAGAGCAGCAGAGGAAAGGAAAGCAGAAGAGAGGAGAGAAGAGAAACAAGCAGAGGAAAGGAGAGTGGAACGAGAACTCCAGGAAAGGTTAGAAAGGATGAAAACAGAGGAAAGGAAAGCAGAAAAGGAAAGAGCAGAAGAGGAAAGGAAAGCAGAAGAGAGGAGAGATGAGAAACAAGCAGAGGAAAGGAGAGTGGAACGAGAACTCCAGGAAAGGTTAGCAGAAGAAGAAAGGAAAGCAGAAAAGGAAAGAGCAGAAGAAGAAAGGAAAGCAGAAGAGAGGAGAGAAGAGAAACAAGCAGAGGAAAGGAGAGTGGAACGAGAACTCCAGGAAAGGTTAGAAGGGAGAAAAGCAGAGGAGAGGAGAGCTGCCAGGGAACTCGAAGCAGAGGAGAGAAAAGCCGAAAGGGAGTTGAAGGAACGTGATCTGGCGCTTCAGCAAGAAATTAAATTCAAGGAGCTGGATTTAATGAGAGAACGGGGAGAGGTACCACCCTTGCTGACGGGGTCGACACCTAGCCAGAACACCTGGGATGTGGGCAGACATGTGAGGCTGGTTCCACCCTTCAGTGAAAAGGAAGTCGCTAAATTTTTTCCACACTTTGAGAAAGTGGCTCGACAGTTAAACTGGCCGGAGGAGGCCTGGACCATACTAGTGCAAAGTGTGCTGGTGGGTAAAGCTCAAGATATTTATTCGGCACTACCAATGGACCAATGTGCAGATTATGAGGTATTGAAGAAGCACATTCTCAAAGCCTATGAGTTGGTTCCTGAAGCTTACCGGCAAAAATTCAGGAATGCCAGGAAGAGGGAGAGTGAGACCCATGTGGAGTTTGCCAGAGTGAAAGAAAACATGTTTGATCGGTGGTGTGAGTCGAAAGGAGTCGGGAACGACTTCGAAGCATTGCGTGACCTGATGCTGGTGGAGGAATTTCAACAGTGTGTCCACGAGGACATCAAAGTGTACCTGCAGGAAAAGAAAGTACCAAAGTTGTGGGACGCAGCCACCATGGCAGATGATTATGCCTTAACACACCGGATAGGGGTCCACACACCTAGCTCCTCGCCTAGACTTCAGCAGGGGAGTTATGGAACACCCGGTGCGGAGAACGACAATCCATGGCGGCGGCCTCAAGAGGATTATGGGGACAACGCGGATACCCCAACTGTTCGAAATCAGAGGGCT
>NC_136270.1:8747560-8755060 GCF_964187855.1 Myxine glutinosa | reverse complement strand
CACAGAGGCAATGTCAGATGGTACGGGAGGAACTGACAATGAGGGTGGACGAGGTGACAGAGATAATGGAGACAAAGGACCGGCAGGTGAGGATGCACATAGAGACGGTCACGGTAGCCTTAGAGGACGAACTTGAGGAGACGCACCGAGAAATAAAAGAGGTTAAACAAAAATTAGAGGAAGTGGAAGAAGAGGTGAGTGAAATTAAGAAGAGACGGACAGAAACTAAGAGAGAAATAAAGGAGGAGATAGCGGAATATGTGCAAGGTCGGTGCTCAACTCATAATGTGATGCTCACTAACCAAATAAAGAGTTTGCAGGTGGCAAAGGAGGTGCGGAGACGAAGTACGGAGGTGAGTGGCAATGTATATGATGTGAGGAAAGCTTCAGTCGGCTTGGGGATTGGTTTGGATCCGGGTGTTCGTGAAAGGCCGTTGGTGAAGTGTGTGACAGGTCAGGTGTGCGAAAAAAGAGGTGTGCGAGAATGTCCGACCATGGGGTGTGTGAGGAAAAAGTGCACGCCAAGGAGTGAGTGTGCTGTCAAGAGTGAGTTGGTCGAAGCACGTGTGCGAGGGGGTACATGGAAGCGCGGTGTGGTGAGTGTTACGGAGGAAGTAACGAGAGAGTGTACACCTGTGGTGAGTGTTACAGAGGATGTAACGAGAAAGTGTACGTCTGTGGTGAGTGTTACAGAGGGTGTAACGGGAGAGTGTGCGCGAGAAAGGTGTGTAACGGACAGGTGCATGAGGAAAGAGTGCGTTATCAAGAGTAGTGGTGAGAGTAGTGAGAGTGACAAGGAGCGTGAGTTGGTTGTGACAGGTGAGCGAGGATGTACACCTGGAATGGAAGGATGCACACCTGGAATGGTAGAGCGTGAGTTGGTTGTGACAGGTGAGCGAGGATGTACACCTGGAATGGAAGGATGCACACCTGGAATGGTAGAGCGTGAGTGGAAATGCACGCTGGAATTGGTAGTGAGGCACGTGGTTGGGTGTGCGAATGAGAGCACACCTGTGATTGTCACAGAGGAAGTGACCGAGGAGGGGGCGCGAAGAGGTGTGTTGGTGAGGTGTGCGACCAACGAATGTGTGCCAAAGTGTTCGGTGGTCAGGTGTGTGACCAAGTCGGCGAGCGGAATGAGTGTACCGAGGTGTGTAAGGAAAGGTACGAGGAGAATGGGAACAGCTGCATGTATGAGCAAGAAAGGGGTAGCGTATGCTTGTAAGAATCCAGGTGAAGCGTCGACGGTAACCAGGCTAGAGGTTAGAATGACTTATAGCCGAATCAGGCCCTCGGTGCGCGTCGGGCAGCTTCGCGTGCCGCGAGGACCAGCGGGGATCCGAACCACGGCGGTTTCGAAAGAACCGCCGTACGCGATCCACGCTGTGCCTCGCTTGGAACGGCCGCGGCCGGGCTCCACTAGGCGGAGCGGGCAGCTGGATAGGAAGGGTCGTTATGGCGACCACGTTTTGTTGAGAGGTGCCGGCAGGTCGAGATCGGGACATTGGATGGCTCCACGCCGAGGTGGTGCGTGGGATCTCGGCCCGGGTAAGCCCCCGCCCCTGCCCCGAATGCGGGACGCATCCAGGCGCCGGCACAAAAGAATCCGCGTTCATTGCTCGGCTGTACGAAGCCGGGCTGTAGACGTGAATTGGCGCACCGAGAGGATGTAATAAGTAGACGGGTGATGGTGATGGTGATAGTGATAGTGATTTAATACGAAATTTAGAAAAGTGAGTAGAATTGGCGGTAAATGGAAAATTTTTGAATTGGTTGGAATCTGGACGAACAAAATTGATAGTGAAAGACCCCCCGATGTGGTGGGATGGCAAATCCACCATCCCTCACAGACGTGGGGGCAAATGCGCAATAGTTTATGGGGTGGCTATGACAACCGAGCCAGGGAGGGCTTGGATAATTGTAGGGATCTAGCGAAGTTGACATTAGGTAACGTTAAGATTAGTTAGTGACTGATACCTGTAGTGGGGACGCAGGTAGATTAGTGTGGATTATAATGACGTGGGAGCGCAATAGTTTAAAGGGACGACTGGGAAGCGCAAGTTTCAGAGGGGAGTAGTTAGCTGAGATGATGCCGTGTGTGTGAGGATTGAACAGGTGAGAATGGAACAGGTGTGATTGCACAGGTGTGCAACTGAACAGGTGTGTGGAGCAGTGTATGAGGGAGTAGTGGTGATTGCGTGTTGTGTTGACCAAATGGTCCAGGAAGAAAGGAGGGTGCAGGTGGCACCAGGTGTGAGGGCACAGGTGTGCAACAACAGGTGTATGTGGCTGTGTGGAATAAATGGTAGTGTGGAATATCTGGAGTATTGGAATGGATGGTCGTGGAGTGAGAATGGTGGAAATTGTGGAGTGGAGTGGATGGTGCGAAGGTGTGAATGGGGGAAGAGTGGACCCCCATCACGGATACCCGGGGTGGGTAGTGTAAGTGTTAGGTAGAGGGTACAGGTAAATTGTGGTTGGATATTGGCATCTGTGGTGCGGATGCAGAATGGTATGTGGATGGGTGCATTAGTGTTGTGGAAATGGCTGGGCGTGTAGCCTGTTAGTGTGTGTAGTTGTTTGGGCGCTCCACCACTGTAAGGATGTCGGCCAGGTGAGGCCGCAGGTGGGCTCTGGGAGCCGGTAGTAGTTGTTGTGGATGGGGCCCGAGGATCCGGAGGACGGACCCGGGTAGCCCAGTGCCGGAGGGCACCGAGTGGGGTGACAGAGCCAGGAGGGGCTGTCCCCAGTTAGATAGGTTAGGGTGAGGAGCAGGTAAGCTCGGGTGGCAACTGCAGTGGTGGAGGTGTGCAGGTGGGTAGACCTGCTGGGAGAGGTACACGTCGCAGCCCAGAAATTGTGCTAGAGCACCGGGAGATGAATCGGGGGAGTGAGACCCCAAATGGAGAAGCACCACAGTTTGGTCAATGGGAATTGGTTATTAGAACCCATAGTGTAAGTTGGCCAATGGATTGGCAGGGAGAGACCCCGGGTAGTGTAAAGTGTGTTAAAGTCATTTAGAAAATAGTTAGGATGAAGGATCTCCTCGCACCATCTGCATCCACTCACCTGAGGTGACAGGTACTCCACACCATGCCATGTTTTGATTATTTTTTATGATGCAAATGTTTGGATTGTGAGACGCATCATGACGTGGGTGTGACATTGTGCGTAATTCCATCTCTCCCTCCTTATGAGGATTGATGATGAATTGGTGATGGCAAATTTTGAAGTAGAGGGATTGTGGTGACGAATTTGGTATAGGGGAAATATGGGGAAGACGTGACAGTAGTGACAAATTGGTAATGTGTAGATTTTGTACATATGGGGTAAGGGCAAGGGCAAGGGTAGGGTAGGTGACCGGGGGGTGACATACGGTAGGGACGAGCTTTCTCACTTCGCCCTCCGTACGCATTTCACCTTGCATTGCCTTATTGACGTGTACCCTTGTGACCTTACCCCTCGCTCAATTGTCTTTCTTTTGTCTCCCACATGACCTGTGCGCCATTGGGTGCCGAGGGGAGCGTGCGTGAGGTGGCCATTGTGCGCCCGAGATTCCCGGAACCAGCATGCATTGCGTTGATGTACCACTTTATGGACCGCTGTTCTGCGGCCAAGTACCACTTGATGGACCCCAGGTTCTGGGGCAGGGCACCTCTGTTGGAGACCGGCCATAGTGGCCAGGGAATCTTGCTTGCGGACCTCGGTAAGGTGGCACCTATGCCAAACAGGTGGACCACCCTTAGTTGGCCCTGAGGCCCTAAATAAAAATGGACACAAGTTGTGCTTTTTATTATTTCCAACTAGGCCGCATGAAGCCAGAAGACGTCGGGAAGAACATCGGCCCAGCAGAGAAAGAGAAGACCACCACCAGTTGTTTTGTTGTGTTTATTATGAACCATGGTGACTGCGCACCGGGTGGTGCTTTTGGTGCTTTGTGGTGCTTTTGGTGCTTTGTGGTGCTTTTGGGTGCTTTGGTGGTATTGGTACTGGTGCATCGATGCAATGCGTGCTGTCTCCTCCCTCCCAACAGGAATTTCTTTCTCTTGTTCCCTAAAAAGAAAAGAAAAAAAAACACAGGTCCTGGGTTGCGTTGTAAATAAGAAATCACGTCATTGTAAATAATGCTCCCCACCGTAAATGTATAGTTTGAGAATAATTCCGTAATTCGGTTAGCTGTGGGCTTGAGTCTGTTAGACAGGGTGCAATGCAATAGGGGGACATACTTATTTGTGTTTTAAGATTGTCACACTCAGGGTCAGGTTAATTGTAGAGGGAATTACACCTAAGTGTCACACTAAGTTAAAGTTTAGTAGGCCCGAGAGCGGGCCTGAAGAAAGGAGGGTGCAGTGTAACGAATGTGGAAACGTTACAATGTGAACGTTACAAAAGTACGGTAACACCCTGTTAATGTAAATAATGGTCGCAGTCGGCCTCCTAGTTAATTCCATGAAACTTACACGCAGGTCACGATATATCTTTTAAATAGTGTATTTCCTTATTCCATGTAGGCTAAATATGTGTTTCCCACTAGATTGACTTTGCATTGTATCAAACAAAATAAGCGTAGGCCCTTCCAATTTCCCCAAAACCTCCCTTCCAATTGCCTTCCGCATTTTGGGCGGTTTTCTTCAACCACCATTGGCCACGAGGTAGGGTTGGGGAAGAAAGGCGTGTCTCCACCTCGTCATGAGAGGGAAGGAGTGAACCAGCCCTAACAGCCAATCAACACCGCGGTGAGCGACCCGGTAGGCGTGCCCTCGGAGCCGGTGGCTTGATTTCGCCCGAGGTGATAAAAGCGACTGTAAGGGACTGCTTTACGAGAGGCCTTGGGAGATGAGCAAAGAGGCTGCACCAAGAGGCGGTGAGATGCGAAACGCTCCAAGCCAAAGAGGAGAGGTACTCGGCAAGGAAACCAGCTTTGGAGAGACGCGCTGAAAGGAGGGAGACGGCTCCACCCCAAGAAGAGGAGCAGGTGTGCCGAACCAGCGCGTGACGTCTACCGCAGCGGATACACGACGGAGGGTTTCCCGCCAAAACCGTGAGGAATTGCGAACTGCGGCCTCCCGACCTTGCCTCCCTCTCAAGCAATCCACCTCAAGCCCTACCTGCCTGCAATATCCCCTGTGTAAGTGTGAACGTCCTGTCCTACTCGTTGTCTTGGGGCTAAGTAAAAATGAATAGTGTAAGTTAACGATTCGCTGTGTTACTGCTTCTTCCATCCATTGCTTGTGTGTGTATAATAAAATCTGTTCTTCCTCCGTATTCTTCTTCTTCTTCTTTTTCATTCTCTTTCGGTCGCTTTAGAGATTTCCCGATTGAATATCTGTGGGGCGATCTGGTCAACGTCGGGTGAAATCGGGTTTTAATCGGGGAGTAACTGTTCGGACACGGTTAAATACACCACCGCTCGGTCAATATAACATCTAAAAGCCGCGTCTGTAACAATATATTGTTGCGGTTTTGACATAAAGGCAAACCCCCTTTAGTTAATTGCACGACAACATGTAGCCTGCAGTAGTTAGTTATTTCTTATTGAATGTAAAGATTAACCCCTTCACATTGTGTAGTAATCAAGACCAATATGCGTTGAGAGTAGGCAGGATTTCAAACCTTCTTGTGGTTAAGGGAAGACATTTCTAATGAGCAGGAAGGCGTGGCCAAAAGAACAGGCCCACGTGACCAATAACGGGTCGGGAACACGTCACCAGCAAGTGACCAATAGGGTGTGAAACCTCCCCGAATGAAAGGGGGAAGGAGAACTGAAACCTTCATTGGGGGAGGAGGGATTGAAGGCCAGCACATGACCAACCTTAGCCAATGGGAGGATGTGGAACATTCGAGAAGCTTTTCGGGTGTGATAAAAAACCCCCGCCGATCGCATTTCCAGCCTCTTGCTCTGGACTCTTGCCTGGATCCTCTTGCCTTTGTCCTTCGCTGACACTCTTGCTCTGAACTCCTGCTCTTGGATTTTGCTGCGCCACGACATCCCTCTTGCATTTTGCGAGGACACTCCTCTGGCTTTGTGCTTTGCCGACGCCCTTCATCAGCTCTTGCCCAGACCCTCTTGCATTGTGCTTCGACGACACTCCTCTTGCTTTGTGCTTCAACGACACTTCTCTTGCTCTGGATTCTTGCGCTTGGATTTTGCTTCACCATGACATCTCTTGCCTGGACCCTCTTGCTTTGTGCTTCGCCGACCAACACCCATCACTCTTCGCCGATCTCCTGCTCTGATCAGGCTGACCTGCAAGCTTCTCCCGTTGGCTTCTCCCGCGACTCACCTGAAGCTGAAACTTGTCTACCTGTGTTGCAGCTTGTGCAACCTGTGGAAGTTCGTCGTCCAGATACCTCGTCCAGGTTGCACGTCCGGATCGAGGATCGAACTGCGCACTGCGCACACCACGTGGCCACGTTCGAGTCAATCCCAGCACGTACATCGGTACGATAATAACCAGTGTGTTATTCCCTGTGTGCGTGTGTGAGAGTGTGAAGGTGCCTGTGGGGTTTATTATTAGGTAAGGATTGATAAGATTGAATCTTCGTCTCTGTTGCTCTGTGCCTTCTACAGACTTGGCATTTAATATGGCATATAATTTTTTTCTTGCCTTGGTTTACTTTCTGAACTCAGCATATCAATCTGGTTAGCTTATTGTACCCTTCGGTGATGTCTTTGTTGAAAGAACCATGTCACTGATTGTCTTTCGCAGCAAGAAGTCAATAACAGGATTATATCACAGGTGGTGTGACAAAATGTAAGGACAGGTACATTTGACGATTGGCTTCACAACCGGGTATATAAGGGTTGTTGCGTTCTGTATTCGTGGAAAACAACTGCTGCACGTCTACAAAAGTTATTGCGGCTTCCTCTGGAGATGGTCCGTCAACTTGCCAATGCTGTTTGTCATGGAGTGGTGGCTTTACAAAATTCTGGCATGAAACAGCGTGCTATTGCTCGGCAGTATGGCATCACTCAAGGTCAGGTGTCAAAGATCCTGAAACGAAATGCTCAGAGGGGTGCCCCAACTCCAATACCGAGGCCAGGACGTCCACGCAGATCCACAAGGAGAGATGATTGCCAGCTGCACCAGTTAGTCTGCAATGGCCGTACCAAGTCAGCTAATCAGCTTAGGGCTGCGTGGCAGCAACTGACAAATGTGCCTGTATCCAGAAGGCTAGTCAACCAACGACTGGTTCAAGCAGGCTATCGTGCCAGGCGTTCCCTGAGAAAGCCACGCCTAACCAGACAACACAGCCAACGCCGATTGCAGTGGGCCAGAGAGCACCGTCAATGGCAGCCAGGACACTGGAATCACATGACCTTCAGTGACGAGTCTAGATTTCTGGTCTATCGTCAAGATGGCTGCGTCCGGGTGCGCAGAAAAGTGCATGAAGCCCACAACGAAGATTGTATAGTGCCAAGAGTCCAAGCTGGAGGTGGTGGGGTGACCGTTTGGGCTGCTTTTCATGCAGGGGGCAAAACTGACCTGGTTGTTCTGA